>NC_057801.1:185215332-185365534 GCF_018294505.1 Triticum aestivum
AGGATCTATAACAATATAACTTCTATACAAATATACCCAAGCATAACTCATTAGGTTGTCTTCCTTGTCCAACTTCAACTTATTTGCTTAGGTTTGAAAATAATTAACGGGGCTCACAATCAGAGAAGATGTCTAAAATAGTATATTTATATGTGAAATTTCTCTTCCTTCAATATTCTTTCATGAATTGTTCAAGTGACCAATACAATGCTAGCTAACCTTCAATAAGTTTACCACCTCTACTTCTTAGATGTGAAGTCATTAATCCCCATGGGATAAGCAAATTAAACATATATAATTTCAGATTTATGATATTCAACTCATTCAACCATTTACTCATAGGATATAAGTGAAGCACACGAGTAAATGACAAACTACTCCGAAAGATATAAGTGAAGATCAATGAGTAGTCGAATAATTATGCAACTATGTGAAGACTCTCTATCATTTAAGAATTTCAGATCTTGGTATTTTATTCAAACAGCAAGCAAAACAAAAGAAAACAAAATGACGCTCCAAGCAAAACACATATCATGTGGTGAATAAAAATATAGCTCCAAGTAAAGTTACCGGTGAACAAAGACAAAAGAGGGGATGCCTTTTGGGGCATCCCCAAGCTTAGGATCTTGGTTGTCCTTGAATATTTCCTTGGGGTGCCTTGGGCATCCCCCAGCTTAGGCTCTTGTCACTCCTTATTCCATAGTCCATCGAATCTTTACCCAAAACTTGAAAACTTCACAACACAAAACTCAACAGAAAACTTGTAAGCTCTGTTAGTATAAGAAAATAAAACCACCACTTAGGTACTGTAATGAACTCATTCTAAATTCATATTGGTGTCATATCTACTGTATTCCAACTTCTCTATGGTTCATACCCTCCGATACTACTCATAGATTCATCTATACCAATATAAAAAGACCCAAAGGGGCAGATCCAAACTATCTCGACCGTCAAATCATGTTATCTAGCGGTTCAAATTGCTCCAATGTTGAGCACCAAACACGTTTAACGCTCTAATTGCCCACCACTGCCATTGGTTATAAACACGTTTTGACTCAATGCTATCCCTTGAAATCCGCCATGTAATTAATATTTTATCATTCCCGCAAAAAAAGTAATTGATATCTTACCAAATACCAACATGCAACAAATATATCTTACCTAATATAACGTGCAACTAATATCCTACATAACATAAACGTGCATTGCACGTACATTATTACTAGTCAAAATAAGCAAACAACACATAGAAAACAGAATCTGTCAAAAACAGAACCTTCTGTAGTAATCTATATCAAACTTATACTTCTGGAACTCCAAAAATCCTACCAAATTAGGAAGCCCTAAGAAATTTGTGTACCAATCCCGATCAAAAAGAATCAGATCAAAAGCACGTTCCTGTGAATTATCAAAACTAATTTACTGGGTGAAAAAGTTTCTGATTTTCAGTAGGATCAACACAACTATCACCGTAAGCTATCCTGAAGGTCTTACTTGACACTTTATGAAACAAAAGCTATAAAACATGATTACTACAGTAGCATAAACATGTGGACACACAAAAACAGTAAGGGTAAATATTGGGTTGTCTCCCAACAAGTGCTTTTCTTTAATGCCTTTCTAGCTAGGCATGATGATGACAATGATGCTCACATAAAAGATAAGAATTGAAACATAACGGGAGCATCATGAAGCATATGACTAGCACATTTAAGTCTAACCCACTTCCTATGCATAGGGATTTTGTGAGCAAACAACTTAAGGGAACAAATCAACTAGCATAGGAAGGCAAAACAAGCATAACTTTAAAACTTTAAGCACATAGAGAGGAAACTCGATATTATTGCAATTCCTACAAGCATATATTCCTCCCTCATAATAACTTTCAGTAGCATCATGAATGAATTCAACAATATAACCAGCACCTAAAGCATTCTTTTCATGATCTACTTGCATAGAAAATTTACTACTCTCCACATAAGCAAAATTCTTCTCATTCGGAATAGTGGGAGTATCATAAGAGACTTGAATACTATAAATTGTTTCCACATTAAAAGAGTAATGTTCAGAAAAAGGGTAATCATAATCATGACAAGTTTTATAAATATAATCATCACTACTTTTTATAGCATAAGTTTCATCACAATAATCATAATAAGTAGCAACTTTGTTCTCATCATAATCAATTGAAACCTCTTCCAAGATAGTGGACTCATCACTAAATAAAGTCATGACCTCTCCAAATCCACTTTCATAAATATTATAAGATTAAACATCCTCCAAAATAGTGGGATCATTACTTCCTAAAGTTGACACTCTTCCAAACCCACTTTCATCAATATAATCATCATAGGTAAGAGGCATGCTATCATCATAACAACTTTGCATATCAAAACTTGGGAGGCTAAAAATATCATCTTCATTAAACATAGCATCCCCAAGATTGGGACAAACATTAATTTCAGCAAATATATTCTCAAATATGTCATCCTCATCAAACATGGCATCCCCAAGCTTGGGCCTTTTCATATCATAAACATAATCACTCTCATCATTAATAGTATGGATAGCACCAATAGTATAGCAATTATCATCATCACAATGAGTAGTAGGAGCAACATCATTTGGAAGGGATACCTTTTTACCTATGCTTCTCTGTTTTTTCTTTTTCTTCTTCACATTATGTGTGGGTTCAACCTTCTTCTTTGAGCTCCTTATTAATGAGATTGGTCGAATAGAAAGCTCCTCCTCGTTACCGGATTCATCATAAGGAATAATAGGAGGGTATTTATCTTTGCTTTCTTTTCTTTATGTAATTGGCAATATAAGGATTTTCAATGCAATTCACCGCACAATACATATAAATCTTCTCTAGATCAAAATCAAGAAATCTCTTAAGGGCAAATTCTGGAATATCCTTAGTTGCACGTTTCAATTCTTCATAACCCAAAAGCAAACTAAGTTCATTATGATGTGCAAGGGAAATCAAGTCATCACAATTTTTGGACACAATTCGATGATGAAACAATTTGCATTGGAGATTTAAATGACCATGTTCATTGCAAAGTTCACAAGGATCGCGAAAAATATTGAGTTCTTTAGCACAAACATCAAGACTTTCTTGCAACAATTTAGTTTCTAAATGCTTATGCCTCTTGCAATATCTATTTTCCCTATTTGGTGTGTACTTGCAAACCCAATGTACCCCACAAAAATTGACATGCTTATAGGAGACATTTTCATCATAACTAGTGCAATGATCATTACAAGTGCAATCATCATTAGTACTATGGATATTCAAAGAGTTCATACTAACAACATTGAAATTATGCTCATCATTCAAAGATCTAGTACCAAACATTTTATTGCATTCTTCTTCAAGCAATTGAGCACAATTTTCCTTTCCATCATTCTCACAAAAGATATTAAAAAGATGAAGCGTATGAGGCAAACTCAATTCCATTTTTTTGTAGTTTTATTTTATATACTAAACTAGTGATAAAACAAGAAAAAAAAAGATTCGATTGCAAGATCTAAAGATATACCTTCAAGCACTCACCTCCCCGGCAATGGCGCCAAAAAAGAGCTTGATGTCTACTACACAACCTTCTTCTTGTAGACGTTGTTGGGCCTCCAAGTGCAGAGGTTTGTAGGACAGTAGCAAATTTCCCTCGAGTGGATGACCTAAGGTTTATCAATCCATGGGAGGCGTAGGATGAAGATGGTCTCTCTCAAACAACCCTGCAGCCAAATAACAAAGAGTCTCTTGTGTCCCCAACACACCAAATACAATGGTAAATTGTATAGGTGCAATATGGATGGTAGATATAGGTTTTTGTAATATAAAAATAGCAAGGTAGCTAATGGTAAAAGTGAGCGTAAATGGTATTGCAATGGTAGGAAACAAGGCCTAGGGTTCATACTTTCACTAGCGCAAGTTCTCTCAACAATAATAACATAATCGGATCATATAACTATCCCTCAACATGCAACAAAGAGTCACTCCAAAGTCACTAATAGCGGAGAACAAACGAAGAGATTATGGTAGGGTACGAAACCACCTCAAAGTTATCCTTTCTGCTCGATCTATTCAAGAGTCCGTACTAAAATAACATGAAGCTATTCTTTCCGTTTGATCTATCATAGAGTTCGTACTAGAATAACACCTTAAGACACAAATCAACCAAAGCCCTAATGTCACCTAGAGACTCCATTGTCACCTCAAGTATCCGTGGGCATGATTATACGATATGCATCACACAATCTCAGATTCATCTATTCAACCAACACAAAGTACTTCAAAGAGTGCCCCAAAGTTTCTACCGGAGAGTCAAGACGAAAACGTGTGCTAACCCCTATGCATAGATTCATTGAACCTGCAAGTCGATCACCAAAACATACATCAAGTAGATCACGTGAATATCCCATTGTCACCACAGATAAGCACGGCAAGACATACATCAAGTGTTCTCAAATCCTTAAAGACTCAATCCGACAAGACAACTTCAAAGGGAAAACTCAATCCATTACAAGAGAGTAGAGGAGGAGAAACATCATAAGATCCAACTATAATAGCAAAGCTCGCGATACATCAAGATCGTATCACCTCAAGAACACGAGAGAGAGAGAGAGAGAGAGAGATCAAACACATAGCTACTAGTACATACCCTCAGCCCCGAGGGTGAACTACTCCCTCCTCGTCATGGAGAGCGCCGGGATGATGAAGATGGCCACCGGTGAGGGATCCCCCCTTCGGCAGGGTGCCGGATCGGGCTCCCAAGAGGTTTTTGGTGGCTACAGAGGCTTGCGGCGGCGGAACTCCCGATCTATTGTGCTCCCACGATGTTTTTAGGGTATATGGGTATATATAGGCGAAAGAAGTCGGTCGGGGGAGCCACGAGGGGCCCACGAGGGTGGAGGGCGCGCCCAGGGGGTGGGCACGCCCCCCTACCTTGTGGACTCCTTGAAGCTTCCTTGACTTGAGCTCCACATCTCCTGGATCACGTTCATTCCAAAAATCACGCTCCCGAAGGTTTCATTCCGTTTGGACTATGTTTGATATTCCTTTTCTTCGAAACACTGAAATAGGCAAGAAAAGAGCAATATGGGCTGGTTATAAAAGTGTATAATAAAGCCCGTAAACATCCAAAACAGATAATATAATAGCATGAATGCTTCATAAATTATAGATACGTTGGAGGCATATCAGCATCCCCAAGCTTAATTCCTGCTCGTCCTCGAGTAGGTAAATGATAAAAGAAAGAATTTATGAAGTGTGAATGCTAGTAGGTGCACAAGTTTGATCAATGATAATTTCAATCACCTTTTCTAGCATCATTATATGTCATAACAGTAGTTCATCTCATAAAACTTCTCAAGATCAAGTAACAAGCTATTCACATGTTAAAGCATAGACCATAAACTTTCTTGAAAACTAGCAAACTTCATTCTCAGTCATCAAACAATTACAATTCATCTTATTTTCAGGAAGGGTCTATGTCAGAGCTTTGATTTAGCAAACTCCACATACTCAACTATCATATAGTCTTCCATGATTGCTACCACTCAAAGCATATTCTCAGAACAAATAGCATCCATTGAACACAGAGAAAGATAGGGGCTTAGTGTTTCGCCTCCCAACTCACTTATCATATAGATAATTGTCAACAATAATAATTCATGATCAAATATATTTGCATGGACATATATGCTTAGATCTTTCCCCAACACACGATGCTTGCCAACTAAAGAGTAGGTAGGAATGAGAAGGAATACTACTGACTCTTGCATAAAAGTAAAAGATAGGCCCTTTGCAGAGGGAAGCGGGGATTTGCAGAGGTGCCAGAGCTCGATTTTGAAATAGAGATGAAAATAATTTTGAGAGGTATGCTTTCATTGTCAACATAACAACCAGGAGTTCCCAATATCTTCCATACTACATACATTATAGGCGGTTCCCAAACAGAATGGTAAAGTTTTTACTCCCCCTCCACCAACAATCATCAATCCATGGCTTGCCCGAAACAACGGGTGCCTCCAACTAACATCAATCCTGGGGGAGTTTTGTTTGCAATTATTTTTGATTTGATTTTGATCTTTTGATCATGGGACTAGGCATCCCAGTTACCAGCCATTTTTCTCGTGAATGATGAGCGGAGTCCACTCATCGTGAGAATAACCCACCTAGCATGGAAGATACTGACAGCCCCTAGTCGCTACATGAGAGATTCAGGCATACAAAATAGATTATTATTTGAAGGTTTAGAGTTTGGCACATGCAAATTTACTTGGAACGGCAGGTAAATACCGCATATAGGTAGGTATGGTGGACACTCATGGAAGAAACTTGGTTCAAGGAATTTGGACGCACAAGCAGTATTCCCGCTTAGTACAGATATTTTGGCTAGCAAAGGATTCTAAATAGCAAGCACCACATGTTGGAGGATCTATAACAATATAACTTCTATACAAATATACCCAAGCATAACTCATTAGGTTGTCTTCCTTGTCCAACTTCAACTTATTTGCTTAGGTTTGAAAATAATTAACGGGGCTCACAATCAGAGAAGATGTCTAAATAGTATATTTATATGTGAAATTTCTCTTCCTTCAATATTCTTTCATGAATTGTTCAAGTGACCAATACAATGCTAGCTAACCTTCAATAAGTTTACCACCTCTACTTCTTAGATGTGAAGTCATTAATCCCCATGGGATAAGCAAATTAAACATATATAATTTCAGATTTATGATATTCAACTCATTCAACCATTTACTCATAGGATATAAGTGAAGCACACGAGTAAATGACAAACTACTCCGAAAGATATAAGTGAAGATCAATGAGTAGTCGAATAATTATGCAACTATGTGAAGACTCTCTATCATTTAAGAATTTCAGATCTTGGTATTTTATTCAAACAGCAAGCAAAACAAAAGAAAACAAAATGACGCTCCAAGCAAAACACATATCATGTGGTGAATAAAAATATAGCTCCAAGTAAAGTTACCGGTGAACAAAGACAAAAGAGGGGATGCCTTTTGGGGCATCCCCAAGCTTAGGATCTTGGTTGTCCTTGAATATTTCCTTGGGGTGCCTTGGGCATCCCCCAGCTTAGGCTCTTGTCACTCCTTATTCCATAGTCCATCGAATCTTTACCCAAAACTTGAAAACTTCACAACACAAAACTCAACAGAAAACTTGTAAGCTCTGTTAGTATAAGAAAATAAAACCACCACTTAGGTACTGTAATGAACTCATTCTAAATTCATATTGGTGTCATATCTACTGTATTCCAACTTCTCTATGGTTCATACCCTCCGATACTACTCATAGATTCATCTATACCAATATAAAAAGACCCAAAGGGGCAGATCCAAACTATCTCGACCGTCAAATCATGTTATCTAGCGGTTCAAATTGCTCCAATGTTGAGCACCAAACACGTTTAACGCTCTAATTGCCCACCACTGCCATTGGTTATAAACACGTTTTGACTCAATGCTATCCCTTGAAATCCGCCATGTAATTAATATTTTATCATTCCCGCAAAAAAAGTAATTGATATCTTACCAAATACCAACATGCAACAAATATATCTTACCTAATATAACGTGCAACTAATATCCTACATAACATAAACGTGCATTGCACGTACATTATTACTAGTCAAAATAAGCAAACAACACATAGAAAACAGAATCTGTCAAAAACAGAACCTTCTGTAGTAATCTATATCAAACTTATACTTCTGGAACTCCAAAAATCCTACCAAATTAGGAAGCCCTAAGAAATTTGTGTACCAATCCCGATCAAAAAGAATCAGATCAAAAGCACGTTCCTGTGAATTATCAAAACTAATTTACTGGGTGAAAAAGTTTCTGATTTTCAGTAGGATCAACACAACTATCACCGTAAGCTATCCTGAAGGTCTTACTTGACACTTTATGAAACAAAAGCTATAAAACATGATTACTACAGTAGCATAAACATGTGGACACACAAAAACAGTAAGGGTAAATATTGGGTTGTCTCCCAACAAGTGCTTTTCTTTAATGCCTTTCTAGCTAGGCATGATGATGACAATGATGCTCACATAAAAGATAAGAATTGAAACATAACGGGAGCATCATGAAGCATATGACTAGCACATTTAAGTCTAACCCACTTCCTATGCATAGGGATTTTGTGAGCAAACAACTTAAGGGAACAAATCAACTAGCATAGGAAGGCAAAACAAGCATAACTTTAAAACTTTAAGCACATAGAGAGGAAACTCGATATTATTGCAATTCCTACAAGCATATATTCCTCCCTCATAATAACTTTCAGTAGCATCATGAATGAATTCAACAATATAACCAGCACCTAAAGCATTCTTTTCATGATCTACTTGCATAGAAAATTTACTACTCTCCACATAAGCAAAATTCTTCTCATTCGGAATAGTGGGAGTATCATAAGAGACTTGAATACTATAAATTGTTTCCACATTAAAAGAGTAATGTTCAGAAAAAGGGTAATCATAATCATGACAAGTTTTATAAATATAATCATCACTACTTTTTATAGCATAAGTTTCATCACAATAATCATAATAAGTAGCAACTTTGTTCTCATCATAATCAATTGAAACCTCTTCCAAGATAGTGGACTCATCACTAAATAAAGTCATGACCTCTCCAAATCCACTTTCATAAATATTATAAGATTAAACATCCTCCAAAATAGTGGGATCATTACTTCCTAAAGTTGACACTCTTCCAAACCCACTTTCATCAATATAATCATCATAGGTAAGAGGCATGCTATCATCATAACAACTTTGCATATCAAAACTTGGGAGGCTAAAAATATCATCTTCATTAAACATAGCATCCCCAAGATTGGGACAAACATTAATTTCAGCAAATATATTCTCAAATATGTCATCCTCATCAAACATGGCATCCCCAAGCTTGGGCCTTTTCATATCATAAACATAATCACTCTCATCATTAATAGTATGGATAGCACCAATAGTATAGCAATTATCATCATCACAATGAGTAGTAGGAGCAACATCATTTGGAAGGGATACCTTTTTACCTATGCTTCTCTGTTTTTTCTTTTTCTTCTTCACATTATGTGTGGGTTCAACCTTCTTCTTTGAGCTCCTTATTAATGAGATTGGTCGAATAGAAAGCTCCTCCTCGTTACCGGATTCATCATAAGGAATAATAGGAGGGTATTTATCTTTGCTTTCTTTTCTTTATGTAATTGGCAATATAAGGATTTTCAATGCAATTCACCGCACAATACATATAAATCTTCTCTAGATCAAAATCAAGAAATCTCTTAAGGGCAAATTCTGGAATATCCTTAGTTGCACGTTTCAATTCTTCATAACCCAAAAGCAAACTAAGTTCATTATGATGTGCAAGGGAAATCAAGTCATCACAATTTTTGGACACAATTCGATGATGAAACAATTTGCATTGGAGATTTAAATGACCATGTTCATTGCAAAGTTCACAAGGATCGCGAAAAATATTGAGTTCTTTAGCACAAACATCAAGACTTTCTTGCAACAATTTAGTTTCTAAATGCTTATGCCTCTTGCAATATCTATTTTCCCTATTTGGTGTGTACTTGCAAACCCAATGTACCCCACAAAAATTGACATGCTTATAGGAGACATTTTCATCATAACTAGTGCAATGATCATTACAAGTGCAATCATCATTAGTACTATGGATATTCAAAGAGTTCATACTAACAACATTGAAATTATGCTCATCATTCAAAGATCTAGTACCAAACATTTTATTGCATTCTTCTTCAAGCAATTGAGCACAATTTTCCTTTCCATCATTCTCACAAAAGATATTAAAAAGATGAAGCGTATGAGGCAAACTCAATTCCATTTTTTTGTAGTTTTATTTTATATACTAAACTAGTGATAAAACAAGAAAAAAAAGATTCGATTGCAAGATCTAAAGATATACCTTCAAGCACTCACCTCCCCGGCAATGGCGCCAAAAAAGAGCTTGATGTCTACTACACAACCTTCTTCTTGTAGACGTTGTTGGGCCTCCAAGTGCAGAGGTTTGTAGGACAGTAGCAAATTTCCCTCGAGTGGATGACCTAAGGTTTATCAATCCATGGGAGGCGTAGGATGAAGATGGTCTCTCTCAAACAACCCTGCAGCCAAATAACAAAGAGTCTCTTGTGTCCCCAACACACCAAATACAATGGTAAATTGTATAGGTGCAATATGGATGGTAGATATAGGTTTTTGTAATATAAAAATAGCAAGGTAGCTAATGGTAAAAGTGAGCGTAAATGGTATTGCAATGGTAGGAAACAAGGCCTAGGGTTCATACTTTCACTAGCGCAAGTTCTCTCAACAATAATAACATAATCGGATCATATAACTATCCCTCAACATGCAACAAAGAGTCACTCCAAAGTCACTAATAGCGGAGAACAAACGAAGAGATTATGGTAGGGTACGAAACCACCTCAAAGTTATCCTTTCTGCTCGATCTATTCAAGAGTCCGTACTAAAATAACATGAAGCTATTCTTTCCGTTTGATCTATCATAGAGTTCGTACTAGAATAACACCTTAAGACACAAATCAACCAAAGCCCTAATGTCACCTAGAGACTCCATTGTCACCTCAAGTATCCGTGGGCATGATTATACGATATGCATCACACAATCTCAGATTCATCTATTCAACCAACACAAAGTACTTCAAAGAGTGCCCCAAAGTTTCTACCGGAGAGTCAAGACGAAAACGTGTGCTAACCCCTATGCATAGATTCATTGAACCTGCAAGTCGATCACCAAAACATACATCAAGTAGATCACGTGAATATCCCATTGTCACCACAGATAAGCACGGCAAGACATACATCAAGTGTTCTCAAATCCTTAAAGACTCAATCCGACAAGACAACTTCAAAGGGAAAACACAATCCATTACAAGAGAGTAGAGGGGGAGAAACATGATAAGATCCAACTATAATAGCAAAGCTCACAATACATCAAGATCGTATCACCTCAAGAACACGAGAGAGAGAGAGAGAGAGATCAAACACAAAGCTACTGGTACATACCCTCAGCCCCGAGGGTGAACTACTCCCTCCTCGTCATGGAGAGCGTCGGGATGATGAAGATGGCCACTGGTGAGGGATCCCCCCTCCGGCAGGGTGCCGGATCGGGCTCCCGAGAGGTTTTTGGTGGCTACAGAGGCTTGCGGCGGCGGAACTCCCGATCTATTGTGTTCCCCCGATGTTTTTAGGATATATGGGGATATATAGGCGAAAGAAGTCGGTCGGGGGAGCCACGAGGGGCCCACAAGGGTGGAGGGCGCGCCCAGGGGGTGGGCGCGCCCCCCTGCCTCGTGGCCTCCTTGAAGCTTCCCTGACTTCAGCTCCACGTCTCCTGGATCACGTTTGTTCCAAAAATCACGCTCCCGAAGGTTTCATTCCGTTTGGACTCCGTTTGATTTTCCTTTTCTTCGAAACACTAAAATAGGCAAGAAAACAGCAATATGGGTTGGGCCTCCGGTTAATAGGTTAGTTCCAAAACTAATATAAAAGTGTATAATAAAGCCCGTAAACATCCAAAACAGATAATATAATAGCAAGAATGCTACATAAATTATATATACGTTGGAGATGTATCAGCAACCAACGCGATAAAGGGGTTGTCAATCCCTTCACAGTAACTTGCGAAAGTGAGATCTAATAGAGATAATAAGATAAGATAAATATTTTTGGTAGTTTTATGATATAGATTTAAAAGTAAAGATGCAAAATAAAGTAGATCGGAAACTTATATGATAAAAGATAGACCCGGGGGCCATAGGTTTCACTAGTGTCTTCTCTCAAGATAGCATAAGTATTACGGTGGGTGAACAAATTATTGTCGAGCAATTGATAGAAAAGTGCATAGTTATGAGAATATCTAGGCACGATCATGTATATAGGCATCACGTCCGTGACAAGTAGATCGAAACGATTCTGCATCTACTACTATTACTCCACACATCGACCGCTATGCAGCATGCATCTAGAGTATTAAGTTCATAAGAACAGAGTAACACATTAAGAAAGATGACATGATGTAGAGGGATAAACTCAAGCAATATGATATAAACCCCATCTTTTTATCCCCGATGGCAACAATACAATACATGCCTTGCTGCCCCTGCTGTCACTGGGAAAGGACACCGCAAGATTGAACCCAAAGCTAAGCACTTCTCCCATTGCAAGAAAGATCAATCTAGTAGGCCAAACCAAACTGATAATTCGAAGAGACTTGCAAAGATAACCAATCATACATAAAAGAATTCAGAGGAGATTCAAATATTTCTCATAGATAAACTTGGTCATAAACCCACAATTCATTGGATCTCAACAAACATACCGCAAAAAGAGTTACATCAAATAGATCTCCAAGAAGATCGAGGAGAACTTTGCATTGAGATTCAAAGAGAGAGAAGAAGCCATCTAGCTAATAACTATGTCGTGGAATTGTCACGTCAGATGTCCTAGTGAAAGGACTTAGTCGTGGAGCCATCACAATTAGGAAGCTTAAAGGGGTTAAACGGGACAAAGGACATGGGGATTATACTGGTTCGGCCCCTTACGGTGAAGGTAAAAGCCTGCAATCCAGTTTTGAGTGGGATTGCTTACGTCCCGATTACCAGGGAGTGAATCCACTTGACCTAGTTTTCGATATGATCTTACTTGCCCTGAACCGCCGCCAGGTCGTCCCTTTATATACAGAGGTCGACGCCCAGCGGCTTACAGTGTCCCGGCCGGCTCATAAACAGTGTCTGGCTCGGTCTCTCTCTATTCCTGCCTTACAACACAAGCCACATATATATGACGGTTTATCTCTACGGGCCTTGAATCGCCTTTGGGCTTGGGCCCTTAACTGAACCGCCATTGAGGGAGTCCTGGATTAGGGGGTATCCGGACAGCTGGACTATATACATCGTCCGGACTATTGAAGCATGAAGATACAAGACTCAAGACTTTGGCCCATGTCCGGATGGGACTCTCCTTTGCGTGGAAGACAAGCTTGGCGATTCGGATATTATGTTTCCTTCCTTGTAACCGACTCCATGTAAACCCTAGCCCTCTCCAGTGTCTATATAAACCGGAGAGGATGGTCCTTAGAAGGCCGATCACAGTTACAATCATACCATCATAGGCTAGCTCTTAGGGTTTAGCCTCTACAATCTCGTGGTAGATCTACTCTTGTACTACTCATATCTTCAATATTAATCAAGCAGGAAGTAGGGTTTTACCTCCATCAAGAGGGCCCAAACCTGAGTAAACATTGTGTCCCTTGCTTCCTGTTACCATCAGCCTAAGACGCATAGATCAGGACCCCCTACCCGAGATCCGCCAGTTTTGACACCGACATTGGTGCTTTCATTGAGAGTTCCTCTGTGCCGTCACTTCAAGGTTTGAAGGCGTCTTCAATCGTCAACAACATGCTCCAGGGTGAGACTTTTCTCCCTGGACAGATCTTTGTGTTCAGCGGCTTCGCACTGCGGGCCAATTCGCTTGGCCATCTGGAGCAGATCAACAGCTACGCCCCTGGCCACCAGATCAGGTTCGGAAACTTGAACTACATGGCGGATGTTCGCGGAGATTTGATCTTCGACGGATTCGGCCATGCGCCAGGAGCACCGGACAGTCACGACGAACATGGCCTAGACCTGTTGTCGGACAATGCTCAGGACATCATCCCTGCAGCAGCCCCGGATCTAAATCCGGAGCAGATTGCGTTGCCCAAGTACGGAGGGGTGGACCCCGCCCCGCAGGCCGCACACTCATCGGCGGTGGAGCCGAACACAGGTATCATCTCTGTGTAGGCCTGTAACCCCGGACCCCGGACTCGTATCCGGCCGCTGGTTCTGGTCCGCATACCCTCGGGCCAGCCAACCAAGTTTGGCTCCGGTAAGGGAGTTTACCGCTGCGGACATCTTCCAGCACTCGCCCTTCGGCGACATGCTGAACTCATTAAGGTCTCTCTCTTTGTCAAGAGGCTCTGGGCCGAACTATGTTCGGCCTAAGTGGGAAGCAGGCGACAAAGGAATTCGTTGCCCACCCACCACCCACTTCATTGCTACGATCGATGATTTAACCAACGTTCTTAACTTCGACTCCGAAGACATGACGGTATGGACGATGATGCAGGAGAAGCTTCAGAATCTCTGGGGCGCGGGACTACTACCTTGTCACATGATATATACATGGTAGATACACCAAAGAAGGACGACAGCGATAATCTGGAAGATAACACACCCGGACAAAAGCCAAAACGGCGGCGCAGACGCCGCTCAAAGTCTAACAACAGTAAAAATAGCGACAAGAGCACAAAAAGGATTGACATACGAGTAAGTCCCGAAGGCAGTAGAGACCACATGGACCCAGCGATGGAGGAGGACGATCCAGGTCATGCCAAACCGAGTTCGGAGCAAACACCCGATCAAAATGATTAGGAGGGGCGAGCTCATGAAACCGCCCTAGAACAAGAACCCAGTCCGGATGACGATGCATTCATCATCCCAGACGAACAAGTGGAACAAGACAACCTCCACCGAAAGCTTATGGCCACAGCAAGAAGTCTAAAGAAGCAGAAGCAACAGCTCAAAGCCTCACAGGAAAAGCTCAGTCATAGATGGAATAAAGTGCTGGACACTAAAGAAAGATATGGCGACGATCGCCATACCAAAAGCTATCCAAAGCACAAGCTACTGCCAGAATTCGACGACGAGGCCGTTCCGCCAAAGAATAATACGACCAGGAGACCAGATGTACCGCTACACAACCGCAACAGAACAGCTACTGACGCCGCTCATGACCTGCATGAGCATCGGGACAAGAAAGTCGGCGCAGGCAGGTCCATCTATGGATCTAAAGGACACACCCCGACGAGGGACTATGGTCACCCAAAGGCTCATACAAGCCAAATACCAGTTCGGAATAAACTCCAGACACAACAATAGCCGAACACATGCCACGGTGTGTCCAGATACAGAGGGGCTGCTCACCCCCTGTGCTTCACCGAAGAAGTATTGGACCATGAATTCCCACAAGGTTTCAAACCTGTGAACATAGAAGCATATGACGGAACGACAGACCCAGGGGTCTGGATCGAGGATTTTATCCTGCATATTCACATGGCTCGTGGGGATGATCTCCACGCCATCAAATACCTTCCCCTCAAGCTGAAGGGACCAGCTCGACACTGGTTGAAAAGCCTCCCCAAAAACTCAATTGGGAGTTGGGAGGAACTAGAAGGCGCTTTCAGGGCCAATTTTCAAGGGACTTATGTCCGGCCTTCGGATGCAGACGATCTAAGTCACATAATCCAAAGCCCGGAGAGTCCACCCGCAAGCTTTGGAACAGATTCCTCACTAAGAAGAATCAAATTGTCGATTGTCCGGATGCCCAAGCATTGGCGGCATTCAAACACAGCATCCGAGACGAATGGCTCGCCAGACACCTTGGCCAAGAAAAGCCAAGGACAATGGCAGCCTTAACAAGCCTTATGACCCGCTTTTGCGCGGGTGAAGATAGCTGGCTAGCCCGTAAAGGCACCAGCGACCCCAGCACGTCCGAAATAAGGGATGGCAACGGGAAGCCACGACGTAATAAACACAAACGCCAAAGCATGGAAGAGAGCCCGAATAACACAACGGTTAATGCCGGATTCAGGGGCTTTCAGCAAAAGAAGCCATTTAAAGGCAGTAAAGAGGGACCGTCCGGTCTGAATAGAGTCCTGGACAGACTATGCCAAATTCATGGTACCTCGGAGAAACCTGCAAACCACACCCATAGAGAGTGCTGGGTCTTCAAGCAGGCCGGCAAATTAAATGTCGAACACAAAGGGAGGGAAACACCAAGTGAAGACGAGGACGAGACTCGCCATCCGAACACTGGAGGATAGAAAAAATTCCCGCTAGACGTTAAAACAGTAAACATGATCAATGCAACTTACACATCCACGAGAAGGCATGAACGCGTGCTCAGAGACGCGCACGATGTAGAGCCCATCGTACCCACATCTGACTACTGGATGTCTCGTCCGATCACTTTTGATCACATGGACAGCCGAACTAGTATTCGGCACGGAGGATCACAGGCCTTGGTGCTTGACCCAATAATCGACTGATACCGTCTCACCCGTGTCCTCATGGACGGCGGCAGTAATCTCAATTTAATATACGAGGACACTGCCCGCTGAATGGGGATACACCCATCCAGAATTAGCCAAAGCAACACCACCTTTGAAGGGGTGATACCAGGTGTTGAAGCCTACGGCAGGGGCTCCGTTGTGCTGGAAGTAACATTCGGCTCCCCAGGCAACTCCAGAAGCGAAGAACTACTCTTCCCCATCGCCCCCTTCCAAAGCGGCTATCACGCCTTGCTTGGAAGAACGGCCTTCGCCCGCTTCAACGCATTGCCGCATTATGGCTACCTTACACTCAAGATGCCCGGTCCACGTGGCGTCATCACCGTAGAGGAATCACAGAGCGCTCTTCACGCGCAGAGGAACACGCGACGGCCCTGGCGGCCGGACTATAAGCGGCATCTAATATCATAAAACATGATTGGTCATTAAAACCACAGACACGGTTAGACGAGTCCGGTAGCCCGGATAAAATTCAACCGAACACCGTATATGTAATCCCATAGCGGAAACCAGGGGCTATAAATATTTAATACAGCCCCACACTTGGCTCAACCTTATTGGCAGGCCATCATCTTACACTTTTACTATCAATCGCATACTTACGTTGTACTCTCCTATGAGTTTTCCTTTTTTTTCACAGACAACGCTCGCGCGATACCCTTCCAGGATACGGCACAACGGAGACAAAGGCGCAGACGTGCAGCAGGGGCCCATTCAACAGGTTTCTTTTTAGATTAAGCCCCTGTGTAAACCTTTTCTATTGCCTCTTGTTGCTCAAACCATCCCATGGGTTCCATACCCACAGAGGATACTGTCGTTACTGGCATTTCGCCACGACAGATTACCGCACGTACCTGGAAACACAGGGTTCATATTGAATGGGCATTCTTGAGCCCATCTTGTGTTATAAAGTCCGAACACCTTCGGGAGTGTTCGGCGTCACGAGTTTGGCCTTATATGCATCAACTCCGAATCATGTCTTTGGTCAAATGTTGGGTTTGCCCGGCTCCTGGGTTTGCCGCCTTACGTTCCGTTATTATCGGCTCAGGCAGGACAAAGGAGAACTACTGCGATTGTGCCCTGGTTATTCTGGATGAGCGCCTCAGTAGAGAAAGCCGAAAACTGACCATCATGATACAGCGAGAGACTGTTCAACCACTCGAAGACCCGTCGGAATCTCTAGGATTCCTCCGCATTAACAAAGGGCTGTTTTCCGGCCATGTACACACGCGCCCGTATTCGGATGCATGCGAAGGTACCAGGGGCTACATAGTAGCCCCACCATTATACTCCCATGGCTAAGCGAAAGTGTTACAGCTATATAGTCCGGTTGCCTAGTTCGGCGTGCGATCACCTCCTTAATGGACCAAGACGTTGGATCAAGTGTGATTAAGCATATTCTTCGCGAACACCCCCGCATTGTATGCGTGGGGGCTAAAGCCAATGACTGCTATCTTTTGGACTACTTATACATATAAGAATGGCCGTACAGGGGACACAATCATATTTTCAGGCGAAAAATATAAATATAGCCTCATAATTAAAATAAACATTGTTTTTACAATGATTCAACTTATCACTCGAACAAAATATTCTTCGAGCACTGTGCCTCTATTAGGCGAGCCCCTTCTGTGACCTACGCCAAGTAGTGCTCGGCCGGATATTGGCCTCCCGCCGGATCCTGGGTCGCTATAATGGTGGACTCCATATCCGTCCAATAGGATTTTATGCGAGTGAGGGAGTCCTGGATTAGGGGGTGTCCAGATGGCCGGACTATGACCTTTGGCCGGACTCCCGGACTATGAAGATACAAGATTGAAGACTTCGTCCCGTGTCCGGATAGGACTTTCCTTGGCGTGGAAGGCAAGCTTGGCGATACGATATGTCGATCTCCTCCCATTGTAACCGACTCTGTGTAACCCTAGCCCTCTCTGGTGTCTATATAAACCGGAGAGTTTTAGTTCGTAGGACGAACAACAATCATACCATAGGCTAGCTTCTAGGGTTTAGCCTCTCTGATCTCGTGGTAGATCAACTCTCGTACTACCCATATCATCAATATTAATCAAGTAGGAGTAGGGTTTTACCTCCATCGAGAGGGCCCGAACCTGGGTAAAAACATCGTGTCCCTTGTCTCCTGTTACCATCCGCCTAGACGCATAGTTCGGGACCCCCTACCCGAGATCCGCCGGTTTTGACACCGACATTGGTGCTTTCATTGAGAGTTCCTCTGTGTCGTCACCCTTAGGCCCGATGGCTTCTTCGATAGTCAACCACGACGCGGTCCAGGGTGAGACTTTTCTCCCCGGGCAGATCTTCGTATTCGGCGGCTTCGCACTGCGGGCCAATTCGCTTGGCCATCTGGAGCAGATCGAAAGCTACGCCCCTGGCCATCAGGTCAAGTTTGGAAGCTTAAACTACACGGCCGACATCCGCGGGGACTTGATCTTCGACGGATTCGAGCCACGACCGAGCGCGCCGCACTGTCATGATGGGCATGATCTAGCTCTGCCGCCGGATAGCGCCCAGAGTGCCGCTCAGATGTCCGCTCCGACCATTAGTTAGGAGCCGACTGTGCCAGCTGGGGATGGACGGTTGGACGCTGCCCCAGGAGCCGCAATCTCTACGGCGATAGAGCTGAATATCGGCTTAGTCCTTTGCAAGGTCAGTGACTCCAAGGTGTCGGACTCCTGTCCGGACTTCGAACCTTCCACACCTCTTCCGATCGAACCCAATTGGGCTCCGATCATGGAGTTCACCGCCGCAGGCGTCTTTTAGCACTCGCCCTTTGGCGATATCCTGAATTCACTAAAGTCTCTCTCTTTGTCAGGAGAGCCCTGGCCGGACTATGGTTAGCAGGGTTGGGATGTGGATGACGAAGAAATTCGAAACCCACCCACCACCCACTTTGTAGCCATTGTTGACGATCTAACCGACATGCTCGACTTCGACTCCGAAGACATCGACGGTATGGACGCCGATGAAGGAGACGACCAAGAACCAGCACCTATAGGGCACTGGAGAGCCACCTCGTCATATGACATATACATGGTGGACACCCCCAAAGCAGGGGATGGTGATGAAAAAACGGAGGACGACCCCTCCAAGAAGCAACCCAAGCACCAACGTCAGCAGCGCCGCTCTAAATCCCGCCAAAGCAAAAACGGCGAGTCCGGCACCGGAGACATCAACACCCCGGACAGTGCCGAAGACAACCCCTCCAGCAGGATTCAGCGCAGAAGGACGGAGGAGCCAGCTCTCATGAGAGAGCGGCAGATAGCAAGGTCGAGGACGACAATTATATGCCTCCCTCCGAAGACGAGGCAAGCCTCGACGACGACGAATTCGTCGTGCCAGAGGATCCCGTCGAACAAGAGCATTTCAAACGCAGGCTTATGGCCACAGCGAGCAGCCTCAAGAAAAAACAGCAGCAGCTTAGAGCTGACCAAGACTTGCTAGCCGATAGATGGACTGAAGTCCTGGCGGCCGAAGAGTATAAACTCGAACGCCCCTCCAAGAGTTACCCAAAGCGCAGGCTGCTAACCCAACTAGAGGAGGAAGCAACTAAACCTACATCACCAGCATATGATGCGCCCGATCGGTCACCCCGTGGCCGCGACAGAGAGGCCTTTCGGCCCTCAACCCAAGCCGCACCCCGGCGCCGATCCAAGAATACCAGAGCACGGGGAAACACAACAGACCTGCGAGACATATTGGAGGATAAGGCAAGGCAAACAAGATCGATCTACGGATCGCGTGGGCGCCCCACATCACATGACGATAACCGTCACGCCGGATATGATAAATACGGCCAGGCCGAACACAACAGACAAAGCTCATCTGAGCTGCGTCGCGATATAGCCCAGTACAGGGGCGCCGCACACCCACTATGCTTCACAGATGAAGTAATGGATCATCAAATCCCCGAGGATTTTAAACCCGTAAACATCGAATCATACGATGGCACAACAGATCCCGCGGTATGGATCAAGGATTATCTCCTTCATATCCACATGGCCCGTGGTGATGATCTACACACCATCAAATACCTCCCGCTCAAGCTTAAAGGACCAGCTCGGCATTGGCTTAACAGCCTGCCAGCAAAGTCAATTAGTTGCTGGGAGGACCTGGAATCCGCATTCCTTAACAACTTCCAGGGCACTTATGTGCGACCACCAGACGCCGATGACCTAAGCCACATAATCCAGCAGCCAGAGGAATCGGCCAGACAATTCTGGACACGGTTCCTAACCAAGAAAAATCAAATAGTCAATTGTCTGGACGCCGAGGCCCTTGCAGCCTTCAGGCACAACATCCGAGACGAATGGCTTGCCCGGCACCTAGGACAGGAAAAGCCGAAATCTATGGCAGCCCTCACGACACTCATGACCCGCTTTTGTGCGGGAGAAGATAGCTGGCTAGCTCGTAGCAATAACATAACCAAGAGCCCTCGCAATTCGGATACCAAGGACAACAATGGCAGGTCACGTCGCAACAAGCACAAGCGCCACATTAACGGCGACAATACTGAGGATACGGCAGTTAATGCCGGATTCAAAGGCTCTAAACTCGGTCAGCGAAAGAAGCCATTCAAAAGAAACCCTCCGGGCCCATCCAGTTTAGACCGGATACTCGATCGCTCGTGCCAGATACACGGCACCCCCGAACAACCAGCCAACCACACCAACAAGGATTGTTGGGTGTTCAAGCAGGCAGGCAAGTTAAGTGCCGAAACCAGAGACAAGGGGTTGCGTAGCGATGATGAGGAGGAGCCCCGGCCGCCGAACAACAGAGGACAGAAGGGCTTCCCCCCGCAAGTGCGGACGGTGAACATGATATAAGCAACCCATATCCCCAAAAGGGAGCGAAAGCGTGCTCTCAAGGACGTCTATGCGTTGGAGCCAGTCGCCCCAAAGTTCAACCCATGGTCCTCCTGCCCGATCACTTTTGATCGAAGGGACCACCCCACTAGCATTCGTCACGGCGGATTCGCTGCATTGGTCCTAGACCCAATCATTGACGGATTTCACCTCACTAGAGTCCTCATGGACAGCGGCAGCAGCCTGAACCTGCTTTATCAGGATACAGTGTGAAAAATGGGTATAGATCCCTCAAGGATTAAACCCACAAAGACAACCTTTAAAGGCGTCATACCAGGTGTAGAAGCCAGCTGTATAGGCTCGGTTACACTCGAAGTGGTCTTCGGATCCCCGGATAATTTCCGAAGCGAAGAGTTAATCTTTGACATAGTCCCATTCCGCAGTGGCTATCACGCCCTGCTCGGACGAACCGCATTTGCAAAATTCAATGCGGTGCCGCACTACGCATATCTCAAGCTCAAGATGCCAGGTCCTCATGGAGTCATTACGGTAAATGGAAACACCGAACGCTCTCTCCGAACGGAGGAGCACACAGCAGCCCTGGCGGTGGAAGTACAGAGTAGCTCTCAAGGCAATTCTCCAATCCGGGTGTTAAACGTCCGGACAACATCAAGCGCGCCCGAAGTAACCTACAACAAAACCGGCTAGCACGTTCCGAGAAAGCATAGCAGTGCGGCCCCAACCCCAGCCCTCGCCAGATGGCGATATCGGTACCACGCGTACATAATTACACTTTGGAAATACCATGGGCATAAGGGGAGGGGCACAACCACGGCACCCCCAGAATGCGGCTCAACCGCACTTAGGGGCTCCCTATTCTGTCGTTTCCTTTTTTTATATACTTTCAGGACCCAACTATTCGTAAGGCCTGTCCAGCAATACACTCGCCGAACTCACGATACAACAGCCAGGGAGAGAACAAGCCATGTCAAAATGTCCAGGTGGTCTCTATAACGAGCTAAATACCTGTTTTACTTAAAGTCCCGCAGCTTGCCCCTGGAGGGGGACATGTCAAATAATCCCATCTCTTGCTTATCGCACTATTTGTATCGTTCTGCTTTCATAGAAGCCCTTTTTAATAAACAATACATAGCTCTTATCTATTATTGTATTCATCTATTTTTATACAAATATGTTTAGTCATGACATTATGCAATCATACACTTTGGTACGGCCAATACACCAGGGGCTTAAGCACCCCATAACTTGGTGTGAGAAGAGCGAACACTCTCATGAGTGCGGCACCCTGAACTTATAGCACTATATGCATCGGCTCCGAATCATGTCTTGGGTCAATAGTTGGGTTTGCCCGGCTCCCATGTTTTGGTACCTTACGTTCCACAATGTTGGCTAAGGTAGCGCTGGGAGAACTACTGCGATTGTGCCCCAGTTGAGCTGGGTTAACACCTCAGTAGAGAAAGCTAAAACTGACCGTCATGATAGTGCGAGAGACCGGTCGCTGTTCGCGAGGTTTTTCGAGTCCCTAAAGACTTATGCCACTTAGAGCGAGGAGCCGGATTTATCTAGCCTAGGCATGGATAGCGCCCCGAACTCAGTCTTCCGAATACTAGGGGCTTCGCCGAAATTTAAAATTATAGAATTCTATGGCTAAGTGAGATTGATAAAGCATTATAAGTCTGATGGCCTTGTTCGTTGTGCTGAGCGCCTCCCTAGATGGACCCAAGAATGGGAACAAGAGCGCTCAGGTTTATCCCGAACACCCCAGCACTCATGGCATGGGGGTAGAAGCCGACGACTTGCATCTCTCAGATTTGATAAACGGGCGCACAGAAGGTAATATTTTAAATTAACAAGCGTTGCTTAGCGCATATGAACAAAGTTTTCAGCATATAGGATAACAGATGCGAGTCTACTCAAAAATTACATCTTTGGAGCATTCACCCGCTATAAGGCGGGCACCCTTTAGGACGCCCTTATAATACATCTCGGGCGTGCGATACTCCTTGCCTGGCGGTGGCGCGTCCGTCAATAGCTTCTCAGCGTCCAGCTTGCCCCAGTGCACTTTAGCACGGGCGAGGGCCCGACGGGCACCTTCAATACAGATGGAGCGCTTGATGACTTCAATCCATGGACAAGCGTCCACCAGCCGCCGCACCAGACCGAAGTAACTCCCAGGCATGGCTTCTCTAGGCCACAGCCAAACTATGAGGCCCTTCATGGCTTGTTCGGCCACCTTGTGGAGCTCGACCAGCTGCTTCAGCTGGTCGCTCAGGGGCACCGGATGTCCGGCCTCAGCATATTGAGACCAGAACACCTTTTCCGTCGAGCTCCCCTCCTCGGCTCGGTAGAATGCGGCAGCATCAGACACACTACGGGGCAGATCAGCGAACGCTCCTGGAGAGCTCCATATTCGGGTAAGTAACAGATAATTCACTTTTATATGCTTGCTTTGCATAAAGAATGCCTTACCCGCCGCTATTTTATTTATTGCCTCGATCTCCTAGAGGGCCTTCTGGGCTTCGGCCTTAGCGGTTTTGGCACTCTCAAGAGCCAAGGCGAGCTCGGACTCTCGAGTCTTCGAGTCACGCTCCAAACTCTCGTGTTTCTCCACGAGAGCCTGGAGCTCTTGCCACACCTCCGCCACCCGCGCCTCCTGCTTCTCTCGCTCGGTGCGCTCCAAGGCCGCTTTGTTTTCGGCCTTGGACACCGCTTCCTTCACGGTCGCCACCTCGGTTGTGGGCCCTGCAACATTCGCGTTGGTCCTGTCATTTTTTGCAACCAGGTATTTTTATATACATTTACATACGGTATTACATACCCTCCTTGTCCTCGAGCTGCTTCTTGGCACGGCCGAGCTTGTTCTCGGACCGCTCGAGACTCTCCTTCAATGCATTGACCTCTGCAGTCAGTGCGGCAAAGGTCAGCATCGTAGCCTGCATTCCCATATTGACATATTTATGTTAGACTCCTGCGTATATCTTTTTAGATCCTCAGCTCGGCTTTTCTTTCCGAACACCAAACTGAGCATCAGGGGCTACTGTCTATGCGGTAACATTTTTATATGTTTTGAATACATACCTCAAAGCCTGTTAACAGGCTTGTACAGGCTTCTGTCAGTCCGCTCTTAGCGGACTGAACCTTCTGAATCACTGCACTCATAACAGTGCGGTGTTCCTCGTCGATGGAGGCGTTGTTAAGCACCTCCAGCAAATCGTCCGGTGCCTCCGGTTGGACGGAGGCCGCCGGTGTCATAGGCGTGCCCTTCTTGTGAAGGCACCGCCTACCGGTCTCTAGAACCGTTGATGGTTCTGGAACGGTGTCCGGCCCAGAGCCGGACTTAGATCCCTCTGGGGCTTTACCCCCTTTGGGCCTGGAGTCTGGGAGGTCGCCTTGCGGTGCCTCCAGGGCCACCTCCTCCTGGTTTAGTCCCTTTTGGGACTCCACCTCGGCGTCGTCCGCAGGGAGCGGGGAGGAGGCCGTCGGAAGTGAAGCACTATTCACATCCGACGAATCCAGGGAGCCGCTCGACGAATCACCGAGCTGAGCCTTGGGCGGACTGCATGATTGAATTCGGCGTCAGAAAATACCGAATAATAGAGGAGCGCCATAAGTTATTCGGGTATCCGGATGCTTACGATTTTGCCAGGGGCTTGACCCTGGATGGCCATTCCTCCCTGCCGTCTTTGGCATCGGAGGCGTAGTCCGGCAGAAGGGTCCTCTCCTTCTTGGACCCTCCGGCCTCCCCAGTTGGGGCGGCCTTCCTTTTCTTTCCTCCCCCCGTTGGAGGGGGAGAGGCTTGTTCTTCTTCTTCCTCCTCCTCCTCAGAGGCGGAGGGTGCTTCGGGGTTGTCAGGCGATGAATCCGACACCACCAGGCGCAGGGAACTCTTTCGAGTCCCTGTGGCCTTCTTCTTGGCCTTCTTCTCCGGCACCACGTGGGGTGCCGGAACCAGCAGCCCCGTCAATCGGGCGTCCGCTGGGTCTTCTGGTAAGGGAGCCGGACAGTTAACCTGCCCGGACTTCTTCAGCCAATCCTGTCAAAGGTAAGGGAGTTTAGATCCCACATAGAGTCAGACTATGAAAAACAAGAGTCCTGTAAAGGGTAGAATAGCTTACCTCGCTGGCCTGACGTCGCAAGCTGAATCCGCGATCTTCAGTAGCGGATGCGGGGGCCTCGGCGCCCTTGAACAGCACCTTCCAGGCGTCTTCGTACGTAATGTCGAAGAGCTTGCTCAAGGTTTGGTGCTGTGCCGGATCAAACTCCCACAGTTTGAAGGCCCGTTGTTGGCATGGGAGGATCCGGTGGATGAGCATGACCTGGACTATGTTGACGAGCTTAAGATTCTTGTTCACCAGCTTTTGGACGCAGGCTTGAAGTCCGGTCATCTCTTCCGAATCCCCCCACGTCAGGCCCGTCTCTTTCCAGGAGGTGAGCCGTGTGGGGAAACCAGATCGGAATTCGGGGGCCGCCGCCCATTTGGGGTCGCGCGGCTCGGTGATGTAGAACCACCCCGACTGCCACCCCTTTATTGTCTCCACAAAGGAGCCCTCGAGCCATAGGACGTTGGCCATCCGGCCCGCCATGGCACCTCCACACTCCGCTTGGCGGCCGCCCACTACCTTCGGCTTGACATTAAAAGTCTTCAGCCATAAGCCGAAGTGGGTCTAGATGCAGAGGAAGGCCTCGCACACGACGATAGACGCCGAGATGTTGAGGATGAAGTTCGGGGCCAGATCGTGGAAGTCCAGGCCATAGTAGAACATGAGCCCCCGGACGAACAGGTGAAGAGGAAAGCCCAGTCCGCGGAGGAAATGGGGGAGAAATACAACCCTCTCGTGGGGCCTAGGGGTGGGGATGAGTTGCCCCTCATCTGGAAGCCGGTGCGCGATGTCGTCAGACAAGTATCCGACCTTCCTCAACTTTTTGATTTGTCCCTCCGTTACGGAGGAGGCCATCCATCTACCTCCCGCTCCGAACATGATTGGAGAAGGTTGAGGTGGGAAGTGCGGACTTGGGCGTTGGAGCTCGAGTGCGCAGGGATGGGTAAGCAAAGGAGGAAGAAGGCGTAAATGGAAAGGGTGGATCCTTATCCCCTTATATGGGCGGCCAAAACTACAAGCCCCCACCAGCCTAATAAAACTCGCTTATCTCCCAAGCGCCATGGTTAAATGGCGCGGTTGGGTTACCCACGCCCGTATTGATGAGAATCCCGGAATAAGGGGACACGATCTCTGCTTTGACAAGACGTGCCAAGGAAACTGCCTCGCTAAACACGCTAAGGTGGAACAGTAAAGTGATTCGAATAAAGGCTTGGCCGTGGCGTGATGTCGCGCTGCGGAATACGTCAGTAGATTAGATTTGTGCAGATATTACTCTCTCTACGGTGGTATGTGGAACTTATTTTGCAGAGCCGGACACTATCCTTGTGTTCAACATCTTCTATGAAGTATTCGGAGGAGGAACCCGCCTTGCAATGCCGAAGACAATTTGCGCGCCGGACTCGTCGTCATTGAAGCCTGGTACAGGGGCTACTGAGGGAGTCCTAGATTAGGGGGTGTCCGGATGGCCAGACTATGACCTTTGGCCGGACTCCCGGACTATGAAGATACAAGATTGAAGACTTCGTCCCGTGTCCGGATAGGACTTTCCTTGGCGTGGAAGGCAAGCTTGGCCATACGATATGTAGATCTCCTCCCATTGTAACCGACTCTATGTAACCCTAGCCCTCTCGGGTGTCTATATAAACCGGAGAGTTTTAGTCCGTAGGACGAACAACAATCATACCATAGGCTAGCTTCTAGGGTTTAGCCTCTCTGATCTCGTGGTAGATCAACTCTCGTACTACCCATATCATCAATATTAATCAAGCAGGAGTAGGGTTTTACCTCCATCGAGAGGGCCCGAACCTGGGTAAAAACATCGTGCCCCTTGTCTCCTGTTACAATCCGCCTAGACGCACAGTTCAGGACCCCCTACCCGAGATCCGCCAGTTTTGACACCGACAGCGGGCAAGAGCCATCCGCGCACCCTCTATGCACGCCGACCTCCTCATGGCGTCGATCCAGGTCACGGCCCCAAGGAATTGTTGCACCAAACCAAAATAACTGTCTGGCTTGGGCCCCTTCGGCCAAAGATGGTCTATTACAGACCGCATTGCAAGCCCGGACATCCTATGAAGCTCCGCCACAGCAGCCACCTTGTCATTCAACGGCAGCGGGCAATTGGGAGCATTGAATTGCGACCAGAAAAGCTTCTCCACTTCCTTATCACCTTGATCCTCGAAGAACTTGGCAGCATCAGCTGTACTATTCGTCAAGTCCGCATATGCGTCTGCAGGACTCCAACACCCATCTAGGGGAGCATACTTTGGATCCAAAAACTTCGTCCGCAGTAGGTAGGAGCCCCCGGCCACGATTTTGTCGGCCTACTGGAGCTCCTCCCGCATACCCCGGATCTCGGTCCGCATCTCCTTGGCGGCATTAAGTGCCTTATCCAGCTCGGCCGAACTAGCCTTATTCTCCTTTTCAAGGAGAACATACCGGTCGGCGGCATTTTTCAACTCTTCAGCCATTTCGGCTATCTTTTCCTCGCTTCGGCGATGAGCAGCCTGTTCGGCTCTCAACTCTCCAGCCGCCTTTAGGGCAGCCGCATTGCTAGCTCGAGCTTGTTCCTTGGCCTGAGCAAGCTCGGCCCTTAGGGCCTCCACGGCAGTAGCACCATCTACAGTGCATACACAGGGCATTAACATTATGCCATTCTTGCATTTTTCCTATACAATATAATAAGGGAAGGAGAGTACATACCCTGGGATTCTTCCACCCGTTTGTTCACCAGCGTGATATCGGCATCAATAGATCCGATCTGCCTTCTCAGTTCGGCAACTTCAACAGACTGGTCGGCTGACGGATCCTTGCATACCTGCGCACATATACAACATAGCAATTACTATATGATCCCCCATTTGCCGCCTATGGCGGGCAACCAGAGTCTCAGGGGCTACTATCCATAGGGAGCACACCTAGCGCGTGCTTCATAACCAAAAGCATAGTGCATTGTTTACTACATACCTCAAAGCCTTTGAGCAGGCTTGTAAATGCCTCATTTAAACCGCTGGTAGCGGATGAAATCTTCGAGAGCACCATGCTCATTAAAGAGTGGTGCTCCTCCGAGAGCACGGCTCGCTCCAGGAGGCCCGTCAGTACGTCCGGCCGGACATCGAACTATGCCGGATCCTTCTCATCGCCCCCCGTGGGACCCAAACGCTCCGGGCCCAGGGTGACTGACGTGTTCGCTTTTGGCTTCGGTAGATACGGACTCCTCCATGACGACACCTCCGTGGCGTCCACTTCACGAGGCGGAGAGGTGGGTGGAGTCTCACTCTCCATCATCTCTGGTCGAAGGTCCCCCGAAGACGAACTCTGTTGAGAAGAGCTGCTCGCCAGACTACAAAAGACGAAGTCACGGTTATGGATCTTGGAGTAACACCACACCTTCGAATTAATGAATAACTTATGGCTCGGTGGAGGGCTGGCCTGTTGGTGGGCACGGTGCGGTTAGGGTGCCCGTCGCGGAAGAGCCCCCTGGTGATACCTTCTTCCCTTGCTTGGGCGCCTCCGTCTCCAAGTCTTCGGAGACTGCCCTCTTCTTCCCGCCTGGGGAGGAGACTTTTACCTCCCCCTCCTGACTATCCTCCATAGGATAGGTAGTGATTCCCCCGGTCTGGATGCGTAGTGTGTGAAGTTCGGCTTCACTGCCCTTTCCTTCGCCTTTCCCTGAGGGGATTTTGCTGAGCACCCAGCCAAGCATCTTGGCAATGGTTGGACCGGGCGAGCCTTCAGGAAGTGGTGTCGGACACCTGATTATCTCTGCCTTGATGAGCCATTCCTGGCCACGGAGGGATTTTCAGAATAACAGTTATGATAACTATAAATGAAGTACCCGGCTTTAAGACTACTTACTTGGGCATCTAGGCGATTGCAGCTTAAGCCCGCATCCTCGGTGGTGTCTGGACACTTTACTTATGGTCCGAAGAATAATTTGCACATTCCTTCGAGCTTCAGGCTGAAGAAGTGCTTAATAGTCTGCAGACCCTCCGGATTAAACTCCCACATCCGGAGACGCCGAGTTTGCACGGCAACATCCGCCGGATTAGCATCACTTGCATTATGCTGACAAGATTTATGTCCCTCTCAATGAGCTCCCGGATATGATTCTGTAGTTCTGGTACGTCGCCAGCAGGCCCATAATTCTGTCCTACGTCGGTCCAAGACGCTAACTATGATGGAGGGCCTGAGCGGAACTCGTGGGCGGCTACCCACTTTGTGCCTCTAGGAGCTGTGACGTAAAACCACCTCCGTTGCCATACATCGGATACTTCCGGAAAAGAACCCTCTGGCCATGGGGCATCGGTGTTCTTACTTATTATGGCACCTCCGCACTCCGCATGTTGCCCCTCGATCATCTTCGGCTTTACATTGAAGGTTTTGAGCCATAAGACGAAGTGTGGGTTGACGTGGAGAAAAGCCTCGCACACAATAATGAACGACGAGATATGGAGGACGGCGTCTGGAGCCAGATCATGGAAATCCAAGCCATAGTAGAACATGAGCCCACTCACAAAGGGGTCGAGGGTGAGGCCTAGGCCTCGGAGGAAGTGAGGGACAAACACGACGCTCTCGTTGGGCACTGGCGTGGGGATAATTGCCCTGGCACAGGAAGCCTGTGCTGGATATCGGCGGTCAGGTATCCGACCTCCCTAAGATTAGCAATATCCTCCTCTTGGATGGAGGAGGCCACCCACCAGCCTTTTGCGTCGGATCTGGACATACTGGAGGATCTGGGGTGTTGGAGCTTAGGTTTGAGTGCTGGAGCTCGAGGTGTGAGAAGGAGAAGGGGAGGTGGAAAAGAGGCATAGGCCTCGGCCCCTTTATAAAGGGGGTGAATATCAAGAGTCCTCAGCGTGACCGCTTGAGACTTATCTAAAATTCACGGAGTCATACCAACGGTCGCCGTGGGGTCACACACGCCCATATTGATGAAAGATCCCATAATGAGATGAACACGACCTCTACTTTGGCAGGACGTGCCAATAAAACCACCTCGCAACACGATTCGAGGTGGAGCAGGAAACGCCGGTCCGTGTTGGACTAGGCCATGATGCAAGGGCACGACGTACAAAGATTGCCAGCAGAACGGGTTTATGCTATGTTCCCTACAATGGTGTGTGAAGATCATCTTGCAGATCCGGACACGGCCTATGTGTTCGGTAATGACCTTGGAGTATTCGGAAGGAGGAACCCGCCTTGCAATGCCGAAGACAAGACTGCGCGCCGGACTCATCGTCATTGAAGCCTGGTTCAGGGGCTACTGAGGGAGTCCTGGATTAGGGGGTATCCGGACAGTTGGACTATATACATCGTCCGTACTATTGAAGCATGAAGATACAAGACTCAAGACATCGGCCCGTGTCCGGATGGGACTCTCCTTTGCGTGGAAGACAAGCTTGGCGATTCGGATATTATGTTTCCTTCCTTGTAACCGACTCTAGTAAACCCTAGCCCTCTCCGGTGTCTATATAAACCGGAGAGGATGGTCCTTAGAAGGCCGATCACAATTACAATCATACCATCATAGGCTAGCTCTTAGGGTTTAGCCTCTATGATCTCGTGGTAGATCTACTCTTGTACTACTCATATCTTCAATATTAATCAAGCAGGAAGTAGGGTTTTACCTCCATCGAGAGGGCCCGAACCTGGGTAAACATTGTGTCCCTTGCTTCCTGTTACCATCAGCCTAAGACGCACAGATCAGGACCCCCTACCCGAGATCCGATGGTTTTGACACCAACATTCAAGTGTCGTCTTGGGCTTCATAGATGAATCACCATAGGTATAACACGGCCCCTCCTGGGCGGGTTATACCTAATAGTTATATCCCTAACAGGACTCGAAGGTCTGTGGTAAACTACTCACAACTCATTGGAGAGGCTATGGTGTTGATGTACAAGCCCTCCATGGTCGATTCCCCCTCTGGCGGAGCTCCGGCGAAGGCTCCAAGATGGGGTCTCGCGGATACAGAAGGTTGCGGCGGTGGAAGTAGGGCTTCATGGTGCTCCTGGATGTTTTTAGGGTATGGTGGTATATATAGGCGAAAGAAGTCGGTCAGGGGAGCCACGAGGGTGGGGGGCATGCCCACCCCCTTAGGGCGCGCCTGGCACCCTCGTGGCCGCCTCAGCTGCTTCTTGACGTCCACTCCAAGTCTCCTGGGTTGCGTTTGTTCCAAAAAGATCGCTCCCGAAGGTTTCATTCTGTTTGGACTCCGTCTGATAGTCCTTTTCTTCAAAACACTGAAATAGGCGGAAAAACAACAATTCGAGATGGGCCTCTGGTTAGTAGGTTAGTACCAAAAATGATATAAAAGTGTAAAGTAAAGCCCATAAATATCCAAAACGGGTAATATAATAGCATGGAACAATCAAAAATTATAGATACGTTGGAGACGTATCACCTTGCATGTGCTTATCTGTGTTGACAATGGAATATTCATGTGATCCACTTGATGTATATTTTGGTGATCAATTTGCAGGTTCAGTGACCTTGTGAACTTATGCATAGGGGTTGGCACACATTTTCGTCTTGACTCTCCGGTAGAAACTTTGGGGCACTCTATGAAGCTCTTTGTGTTGGTTTGAATAGATGAATCTGAGATTGTGGGATGCATATCGTATAATCAAACCCGCGGATACCTGAGTTGACATTGGAGTATCTAGGTGACATTAGGGTTTTGGTTGATGTGTGTCTTAAGGTGTTATTTTCTACGAACTCTAGGGCCGTTTGTGACACTTATAGAAATAGCCCAATGGATTGATCGGAAAGAATAACTTTGAGGTGGTTTCGTACCCTACAACAATCTCTTCGTTTGTTCTCTTCTTAATGACTTTGGAGTGACTCTTTGTTGCACATTGAGGGATTGTTATATGATCTAATTATGCTATCATTGTTGAGAGAAATTGCACTAGTGAAAGTATGGACCCTAGGCCTTGTTTCGAAGCATTGCAATACCGTTTTCACTCACTTTTGTTACTTGCTACCTTGCTGTTTTTATATTTTCAGATTATAAAAACTTATATCTACCATACATATTGCACTTGTATCACCATCTCTTTGCCGAACTAGTGCACCTATACAATTTACCATTGTATTCGGTGTGTTGGGGACACAAGAGACTCTTTGTTATTTGGTTGCAGGGTTGTTTGAGAGAGACCATCTTCATCCTACACCTCCCACGGATTGATAACCTTAGGTCATCCACTTGAGGTAATTTGATACTGTCCTACAAACCTCTGCACTTGAAGGCCCAATAACGTCTACAAGAAAAAGGTTGCATAGCAGACATCAATCACAGATCTAACTTTCCTAATTTATCAAAATCAACCGATCCTTCCAATAATGCAATTTGTTTTAGGAAACAAATAACAGAATTTCAGGAAACAAATAATCTCTACTCTTAATGGAGCAGTTCGTAGTCTCCATTCCGAAAAAATTCGTCCCACCTTCCACCTCCGTCTGGTTTTTCCTCGTCCTCCTGCCACCTCCACCGATCTGATATACGGTGACAAAAAAACCAACAACGATGCCGTAGAGATTTCCCTTCGCACGAACAAAAAATTGGACGACTCCCTAGCCTCCCTAGCACGAAAAAACCCAGACGAATCGTCTTGGGAGCAAGGACCCTCGCCACAGCCGCCATCATGGAAGCGTCGATGGAAACAACCCATTGTAACCCACAACTCAGCTAGGGTTCCTAGCCCCTCCTCCTTTGTTGCCCCTCCTAATCCATCGTTGCCACCGAGCGCTTCCTGACCTCACTGGGAGCAGACAGCATGACGCCAGCGCCGTGCCTCCCTATCCCCTTCTCCTCTTCCCCTTACCTCTCTCTCTCTCTCACTCTTCTCTGAACTACGTGTTGTTCCTCTCTGAAGGTGACTTCATGGCCGGGTCATGGAGCTCGCCGCCATGGGCTACGTGTCCCTCCGACGACGGCCTGCCTCGCCCATGTCCAGGCCTAACTCGTGCGACGACAACGAAGCCGCCACCATCGCAAATCTATATGGCAGGTTGTGACTGTGGTCGTGGCGCGAGCAGCGATGAGCTCCACAAGGGCATGCCCTGGAGCGAGGAGGAGCACAGGTATACCCCTCCATCATTTTTTGTACCCATCTCCTCACCACTGGCCGTGTTGCAGCACATCGAGGCCGCTGACTATTTCCTCCTAGCACCGCAACAGGTTGAGTCCCCCCCCCCCTCGCTCGCCGTACGACACATGCGTTGTTCTCAGCGTGATTCCCGACTGATGGCTCCATCCTGGACTCGCGACTCCCCCACCGAAGGCCGGCCATGGACTCCTTTGGCGACTCCTCGGAAGCCGACCCTTCCCACGAGCCCTCTACTGCCAGCTTCCCTTCACTGTGGACCCTCATAAGGTCGTAATCTCTCACGACCTGTTCTCTGATTCCCATGCCCCTCCCTATTTTGACATCACGATTCCTTCTAGAGTCATCTAATCGTCTGCTTCGCGGGATGGTGGTACACTTATCCTCAAGGCCACAGCTGGCTACCACATTAATAGAAGCTCTGGATGTTCGTGTTCATCACTTATCCAGCATGCATCTAGAGTATTAAGTTCATAAAGAATAGAGTAATGCATTAAGAAAGATGACATGATGTAGAGGGATAAACTCATGCAATATGATATAAACCCCATCTTTTTATCCTCGATGGCAACAATACAATACGTGCCTTGCTGCCCCTGCTGTCACTGGGAAAGGACACCGCAAGATTGAACCCAAAGCTAAGCACTTCTCCCATTGCAAGAAAGATCAATCTAGTAGGCCAAACCAAACTGATAATTCGAAGAGACTTGCAAAGATAACTTAATCACACATAAAAGAATTCAGAGGAGATTCAAATATTTCTCATAGATAAACTTGATCATAAATCCACAATTCATTGGATCTCGACAAACACACCGCAAAAAGAGTTACATCGAATAGATCTCCAAGAAGATCAAGGAGAACTTTGTATTGAGATTCAAAGAGAGAGAAGAAGCCATCTAGCTAATAACTATGGACCCGAAGGTCTGTGGTAAACTACTCACAACTCATCGGAGAGGCCTTGGAGATGATGTAGAGGCCCTCCATGGTCGATTCCCCCTCCGGCGGAGCGTCGACGAAGGCTCCAAGATGGGATCTTATGGATACAGAAGGTTACGACGGTGGAAATAGGTTTTCGTGGTCGCTTCTGATGTTTTTGGGGTACATGGGTATATGTAGGAAGAAGAAGTAGGTCGGTGGACGCTCGAGGGGCCCAACAAGGGTGGGGGGCGCGCCCACCTGTAGGGGGCGTGCCGGGCACCCTCGTGGTCGCCTCGCTTGTTTCTTGACTTCCACTCCAAATCATCTGGATCACGTTTGTTCCAAAAAGATCGCTCCCGAAGATTTCATTCCGTTTGGACTCCCTTTGATATTCCTTTTCTTCGAAACACTGAAATAGGCAAAAAAAAACAGCAATTTGAGCTGGGCCTCTGGTTAGTAGGTTAGTCTCAAAAATGATATAAAGGTGTAAAGTAAAGCCCATAAACATCCAAAACGGGTAATATAATAGCATGGAACAATCAAAATTATAGATACGTTGGAGATGTATCAGTTCTCTAAACATCCTTTTGAATGAATTATGATGATTCGAACGAGGTTGTGGCAATTATACTGGGCAGTGGCACCGGGACTCAGATTTTCCCTCCTACAAGCACAAAGGTGCACCTACTGTAAGATAATTTATTTAGATTTTTCCTCTTACAAGCACAAGAGGTACACCTGCTAAGATGATTTATATAGTTTCATTCAATTTGACACATCTCAACTGCATAATGGAATAATAAATTCTATTAGAGGCACACAATGTTGCAGAAGATATCCCAGCTATAAGTAGATAAGAAATATACATTATATTCAATTTCACTTGTTATCTGCACATGCAATTGATTTGGATAGGACTAGTTAAAGTACAGCTCATTCAGTAGTGGTTTCTGCATTGTGTTTAATATATTATTAGTGCAAGTGTTTCTGTGGCTCGTCCAATTATCTTTAAATCACCAACCTAAATCTTGTTCCTCCCCTGTTGTTGCATTGCTTAGGTTCCTGTTGGAAAGGCTTATTAATATTCCAATGAGCAACTACTTAAACAGAGGCACAAACAAGATATTCATCATAACTTGGTTTAAATCACCTTTCTTAACGGTCACATTCATCACACGTACCTTTACTATGCAGATAATTTTGACAAGTAATCAAACAAGTCAGCATCTCACTTTATTATTTAAGATGTTTTCCACATCTGAATCTTTGCTTGAATCACTCGATTGTTCAATCTATTTGTTGTTCCCGTACAATGATTTTCTATTTGCTTTGTGGTGCAATATTTGTTGATTCAGAGAGATGGCCCTGCTCACCGGACTCAAGCAATGGTGAGCAAGGCCGGCAACAACGGAAATGTTGTGGCTGGCGCCCATGCACCCCTACCTGACTTCAATGCAGCTTGGTGTTTTGTGAATAATAGAGATAATAATACATAGATTCGGTTATCTATATGCAGAAAGTTTCCTTGTTTTCTTTTAGTAATTAAGCTGAACATCAATTTTCAATATTAGATGACACATTGGCCACATCATCCAGTAAATGCGCTAATCATAATAAATCATGGACGGTTGCTGATATTGGATATTCATATAATGCTAATAAGTTACGTCCTCGAGTAATCTGAGAGTATTTAGATTTTGGTGGAGCTAAACTATACAGCATGATGCACAAATTCTTGTTGATTGCACAAATGTCGACATTTCCCAGGTTTGCATTTATTTGGTAGTGTGCCTGTGGAACTTTGCAAGAACTTGAGTATTACGAGTATACCATTTTTGCAGGTAATCATTTTCCAACAATCTTATGGTCTGTGCAGACCATCAGGTACGTAATAGCAATAGCTTAACTATTTTAGAATTTTTTAGGAACCATCATTAAATAGTACAAGATATACTTATTGTTAGTTCTTTGTTGACACCTACTGTTCTTACTGAACCGTAATTGTTAACAATATGTAGTATTGTAGGATCAATGCACAGAAGGTTCTGTTGTCCAGTTGATGCTACTAATTTTGGCCCTACCGAAGTATCTCTTCTGCATGATATCTGCTTAAATATGAAAATGAGGAAGTCGGTATCTCGGCAGCATGCAGGCAACTTAGCCAATGATGTAGGAGGATCCAGTTCTTTTGGACTCAAATTTTTGGGTTGGTAGTACATTCTGAATTATTTTGTAAGCAAATGTGAGTGGGAGAGGACTGCAGTTGTAAAATTTACTTCTGTAGGTGGAGGTTCTGTTTTCAATATCGTATTCTTATTTATCATTTTCCGCTGTAATTATTTACTAATTATGACATGCTTTTTATTTCTTCTGGTATGAACTACTATTTTTGGATTCACTGGAACAAGATGGAAGAGCTAACGGTTGTTTTACACGAGTACAAATGCTCTTCAGAGGTGGAGCACTTGGAAGGTGGGGCATTAAAGAGCAGTATCAAGTGGGCTGAGGCCCTCATGGCTGCGCTGGAAGTTGACAACAACAAGGAGATGGGGATGAATGAAGCGGTCTTAAAGGAGAAACAACAACTTTTTGCTATCATTTTTTTAACCGATTTGACAAAGTGTTAAAAATATGGATGTTGTAAGTTCATGATATGAGTTTGTGTTTGAGCCAAGTACTATTGTGCGCATGGATCTTCTTATGCTGACCATCTTGAAATGGAGAATGCAGGCCATGTCTCGGTTTACTTTCGTCATCACCTACTTTCCGAAGAAGTTTGGTGATGGAAGCCATCGAGTTTTGTACTAATCTTATGTGCGGGGATCATTGTTGTTACTCGGTAGTTCCACTAACTTTATTTATTTAATCTGTTGTTTTATTCATTCTATTACATTGTTTCCCTTTAATGTTTCAGCCGGTGAATGTCAACACTGAGCGAGGAAGAGGGGGTGTGTGTGAGAGAGAGAGGGGGGGTAGAGGGAGAGAGAGAGATGGAGTGAGAAACATGTATGCAATGTATTTATATGTGTAATCGAGAAAACAAATAAAAAGGCCGGGGCAACGCATGGGCATTCTACTAGTAGTTTGTAACACTCCAGCATTTTTTTAGTAGATTAATTGGATCAAAACTCCTCGGCGTATTTAGAACCATATTTTTTTAGAAACCATGGTACCCAAAGGAAATTCTTTCTTTTTTGCTTTTAAACATGGCCTAGCACGTTTCTGCAATAATGTTTTATCGAAAAGAAGTGCAGCAGTGTTATGAAAACTAATGAGAAGTAACTAGATGAATTGTACTCCTTCCGTTCGGAATTACTTGTCTCGAAAATGGATGTATCTAGAACTAAAATATGTCTAGATACATCCATTTCTGCGACAAGTAATTTCGAACGGAGGGAGTATGTGTCGATTGTCATTTAGCTGCAAACTCGTCCATATTGCATTTCTCCCGTTGTGCTTCCCCAAAACAAACATCCCAATTACATCGAGTTGCAACGCATCATTAAAACCAAAATCCACCCCGTACCAGCAGATACACACCATCATAGAGCATGACTAATAATATAGTCGACAAGGTGTGGCCATGACGACGTTAATCACAGAAATTAGGTTAGTCATTCTTTTATCGTTCTCTCTTTCCTATTTTCTCTTCATTTAGTGTAGAGACTCACTCTTGCACTAGAATTCATTTCAAAAAAGTATCTCTTTGTCCCTGTCCTTCACATAAACAAAAATGCCATGTAGATAGGCTTATCACGCCTTAGCATACTTGCTCCTAGTTGTGAGACATCGCAACTACGTTGGCTAGAGGTTGTTTCTGTGAAAATTTGCAGGGGCATGCACCTGCCCGGTCGCGCCCGGCTCCTAATAGTCTCGTGATTGGCAAACTTGTTTGAGTTGTTTTAAGTTTTACCTTCTGAAACTTGTTGAATTTGTCGTTTGTTCCTATTAAGTTTTAGCAGGTGAAACTGAGTGGAGTTTCTAAAACGTGTTAAAACATATTCAAAAGTAGTTTTATTTCAAATCCCTCATCACAAGGAATCCAAATATGCAAATGAAACATAAATTAAACTTTTGATTCAAAACGTAATAATATATCCAAATTTGAAAGTTCAAAAATGAAAAGCACGAGAGATTGTGCGGAGTTCCCGCACCTGCGTGGCACAAACCATCTCCCATTGTTTTTGCCTTGATTAGGAAGCAAATTTACTTTCAAAAGTCCTATTATGACCCCGAGCTCAAATACGCCCTGATGAACAGTAAAATAAAAAAAAGTAAAGAATTCAAAAAATTCTTAATTTTTTTTGAATAAATTTTGAAAAATGTTTTGTATGCTTAACAAATTTCAGCACGAAATGACATTCTGAAAGTCGTGGCAAAAAAACAAAATCAGCACTCCAAAAGTTTCAAAACTAACATTTTTGTAGCGTTGATTTTTTTTTACCACAAATGTCATTTCGTGCTGAAATTTTGTAAGCATATAAAACATTTGTCAAAGTTTACCACAAAACAATTTCAGGAATTTTTTTTTTACTTTTTGTTTGCTTTTACTGATTTGAGCTCGAGAGCAGATGCTCCACCTCCCTTTACTTTGGTAATATTCCCAGTGTTTCAGCATCTGGGCTGCCTTTCTCCCGTGCGCGCGCGCTTCTAGTTGAGAAACCATCGGCGAGGAAGGCTTCTGACTCGCGAGACAGCTGTTCTCACTCGCGACGGCGTGGTACCGGTGCACTCCTTTCTGCGTGGCGCCTGAGCAGCCCTCCCTTCTCGTCAAAGGTGCCGGTATGTCACGGGGCGTCGCACGCTCACGCACCATGGGCCAGTTTGGTTCGCGTCCTCACCACCGTGCCTGGAGAAAATCCGCGCCTGAGTTGCGCCTGAAATTTTTGTGTTTTGTGCCTGGCCAGGCTAGCCTGGGAGAGGTCCGTTTGGTTGGCAGCCTGGACTGAAAACGTATAAGAAGGATTTCTTTAGTGTTAATAGTCTGTACTGGTACGGAGCCCACCAGCCCATCCAAATATTTTAGTATTGATCCACAGCCAGGCATGTACCAGGCATCCGAAAGGGATAGCCTGGCCCAGGCTAACGATGGTGCCACAGTTAACCCCAGGCTAATAACGATTCCAGGCTTGCTCCGGCCAGGCACTCGTTCGATTGTTCAGGACGCAATCCAAACGGATGCCAGGCAGGTTACAGGGAAACTTGTGGCCAGGCACGAGATGGCCAGGGTGCCAACCAAACTGGCCCCATGTCGCTGGCTGGTGCCGATTTGGTTGGCCGGCTCAGGTTTTGTTTGGTGTCGTCTGGCCGGCGTACGTGGAGACCAGCACACTCTTTCTCGACCTTTCCCGTTGCTTCCGGCCCCTTGTTTTCCACAACTAGTAGCAGTAGTACAACGAAAGGACGTTAGTTTTCAACGCTTACAATGATCGTTTCATCTGCATCGATCGGTCAGAGCAATGCACGCACAGTACGCGACGGCATCTTCGTAAACTAGGTTCTGAACAATATTTTATTACACAAATACAATGAGCTCCCTCGCCCATTTTTTCTTTTGTGACTCAGTGGAAAAGAGCTCCTAAGACTGGGGCGATATACACTACTCTGTTTTTTTTCTCTCACACAGCTCGGCAAAATTGACATCAGCTACACCTTCAATCCACCTGATACGAGCCGGTCCATGCATGCCTACAGCCCTGCATGACGATTAGTTGGGCCATGAAACAAGTGCCGTTCGACCTGCTCGATCATGTACTCTACGTTGTTACTGCACGTTTTCGTCCCTACAAAGTCCTGGACAATATCCGCAAAAAATAGGTCCTCGACAAGAAAGCTGGATCAGCACTAAATGGGCGACAAACGCAAGGTCTCACGTGTCACGTACCACGCCCATAAACCCTCGTCACACCCGTCAGATCGATCATTTGGTGCGAGCCAGAGAGAGTCGTGCCTGGCCGGCTCAACTAAACAAGCACGCCCAGCCGCCGGTCCAAAAGGCGGGCCTGCTATGCCGTGCTGGCCATTTCTGCCACCTTTTCCCCCGCGCGGGCCTCGCAAGTTTGCAACGGACGGCGCAGGGCGTCGTTGACCGACCTGCCTGCACGCGGCTGTCAACTGCCAAGGCACGGGCGTGGGACGTCCGCCGTCCACGCACGCCGCGCCTGCCAACTGCCAACTGCCCGTTCGAACACACACTGGCACACGTACTGGGTCTCGACATCGGCCACACGGGCCACAGAGTTATAGCTGGCTCAGCTGCATTCCTCGTGATAAACTACCAAACTCTCCGTGCGATATTTCCGATGGCGCGCGGGTCCTCGACTCCGGCCCGGCGCTATTAAAGGCGGTCGCCTTGCCCGCTTCGTTACCTAGCGAGCTCAGACCTTCGATCAAAGACGGCAGGGCGACGCAGCCACATCACCACCACCACCTACAAAGCCTCCTAGCCTGGTCTCTAGGTGGACGTACATGGAGACGATGGTGGCGAACGGCGGTGGGGAGGGCCGGGCGGCGGCGAGGTACGGGGACAGGGAGCAGCAGGGCGCGGGGTGCGGAGGCGCGCGCCGCTTCCAGATGCCGCTGCACTACCCGAGGTACACCAGGGCCAACTACGAGGCCATGCCCGAGTGGCAGCTCGACCGCCTCCTCTCCGACTACGGCCTCCCCGTCCACGGCAGCGTCCAGCAGAAGCGCAGCTTCGCCATGGGGGCCTTCCTCTGGGGCGCCGGCAACTGATACCGCTGCCGGCCGTACGTCTAGTCTTCTCCCGCGACCATGGAGCCGTGCTCATGAATCATTCATGACTAGCTTACGATGGACCTGGGAGACGATGTACTACTGTACTATTATCCGTATATGCAGAGATCGACTAGCTAGCTAGCTACGAAGGTTTTTCTATATATATAGTTTCTATTTGCTTGCTATGAAATGGCATATATATGTGTCTTGTATGCTAATTTGGACGCGTTGATCTTTTGAATTTCAAGTACTAGCTAGCTAGTGGTGGCTGATGTGTGAAACTGAGGATTGCGAATGTCTTAAGCTTCTTAATGTATAGTTAATTTATGCTCTACATGTATAATATTGCTCTGGGTATAGCTAGTTGTGTTTCAAAGTGCAGCAAAACATATGTGACCTATCTGTACTGGTATTCATACTGATCTCGTGCTACCTGAATTAAGAGCATCTCTAGCCAGACCCCCTACTCCTGTCCGTGCGGACACCCCGAACAGAAAAACATCACCTAACCGGACCCCAAACTCAACCTATATGTTTGGGTTGTCTCGCACACCTCAAACCCAGCTCATATGTGGGGCGTGTTAGAATATTTCAAGACAGAAGTTGATCTACCAAAGATTAAACAATTGCATGAAGCGCGATCGAGATTTGTTAACGAGATTTATCAAACATCAGCTAATCTTTGGAACATGACTATGGGTGCTCCTCTCTGTGATATTGTGACAATACTGCACACCGGCCTCTCAAGAGCCGACACATGCTGCGGCTTCCCGTGTGCACATGTGTAACAATGTTGGCATAGATTACATCGTGTCTATTCCCATATTATATAGGAGGCCTAGGATACAAGTGTTCTACTAGGACACGGCTCTATACCCTGTTTAGGTACAATACCACTCTAGGTGCATATGTAACCTACCTTATACACAATATTTGACACAGCTCCAACAAATTCACATTGTCGAATATTCTCTCTCACCTTAAATTCATCCATGCATCAAACCTTCATGTACTAATGCTACTTCCAAACTCCACGTGACTCCATCTGCAACTGTAGCCTCTTCTTTCTTCATCGCAGTCAACGCTTGAGCGAATTAAGTTTCTCTTTAATCTAGTTTGCACCCAATTAAACTCTCAGTTCAAAATCCAACAGACTATATCCCCGTCCCCTGCGTCGCCTCTCTGGCGACACGGGCGGAAGCAAACAACCGCGCCGCCGGACTCCTTCCTCGTCCCTTCCCTGCCCGCCGCCGTCGCCGGAGGATGCCGCCGGGCTAAGCCCGTGTGGCGGACGGCGGTGGCGGGGCGCGCTCGTCGCCTGGATGTGGCGGCTCTCGGTGGGGGAGGCTCGGGCCCCTTGGCTGCTCTGCGTGATGGCGTTGACTCGGTGGGCTTCTGCCGGCGTCTCTCCTCGGCGAGTCGGGTGTGGGTGGGGCCCCCCTTCTTCTCCGGCGGATCTGGGCGTCCTCCTCGCGTTCGACTTCGAGCTGGCTCCTAGCGGCTCTCTCAGCGATCCGGTGGCTGCAGCTCGTCAGATATGCTGGCTACGACCGGATCCGGCTCTTCCACGGTGTTGGGAGGCCGTGCCGGCTTGCTGCTCCGGGCTGGTGGCTGTATGTGGCTGGGCAGTGCGGCCGGGGCTACGGCTTCGTTCCTTTGGGCTGGTAGCTGGCACTGGCAGGTTTCGGGATGGTGTGGCAGTCCTCCCCCCCCCCCGGCTCTGGTGTTGTGAGGAGGGTCTGTGGTTGTGTGGTGGTGCAGCGCGAGGTGGGTGTCAGTTCTGCTGGTTCTCGCAGGCTTCGAGGTTTGAGGTGGCCCTGCGTGGCGGTGGCGCGACCGCTGCGGCAGGTGTGTGCGGGTCAGCGGAGGTGTTGTTGGTCTTGGTCGACTGCGTGGAGGTGATGGTCTGCGTTGCTTCAGGCGAAAGCCTTGCCGGTGATTGTCGGCCGGTGGCGGCGGTGCCTGTGGGCGTCGCTATCCTTCTTGGAGGCGCCGTCGTGTTATGCGCAACATCTACTTCCGGATCGAGCTCTTCGGGTGAAAGCCTAGACCCGACTGGGTCGGGCAACAACGTCGTCCCTACGGCGTTTCCTCCTTTGGGGCGTTGCTTTGAAGACCGGTGATCCCTCTTTGTGCTTCCCTTGGGCTGGACGTACACGGCATCATGGTTGGCTGGTGCCCAACCGGTGATGCGAGGTGTTGGCGTTGCGACTCGTGCGGCAACGATGATGGTGGCGCGTGGAGCTGGGTCGCGGCTGGTCCTTCTGATGTCGGCGGTCCGATGCGCCTATGGGTGTGCCTATGTTTGCTTCTCGCTGTGACAGAGAAGTCGGAGCTGCGCGTGGCGGGGCCCCTGCGGCAACGATGACTCCATGAGGGAGGTTTCAGCGGACGGTGCTCTCCGGAGGTTGTGATGGACTAGGTCGGTACGAGGCTTGCAACTTTCTCCCATGAAGCGCATTAACAAAATCGGAGTTGCCGGTCTTCGACGTCTTGGCCGATTGTTTGGCTTTGGCCGATGAGGTCCTCCGGTGTCGTTCGTTCGGAGGGGTATTTATGGGTCGTTAGTGCCGAAGTCGGAGTCGCCTGCTCGGGGAGAGGTGATGACGATAACATTGCAGGCAACCTCGACGGTGTCCTCTCCTCGGCGGTGTGCGTGGTCTTGTGGGTGCCAGGTCGGCCGGTGTGCCCTTTGTGTGGGCGTGTTGTGACGGTTTTCGCCCGGTTTCCCGTTAATTAATCGGGCAATTCTATTATGCTTAATCAATGAAAATGGCAAATCTTTTGTCTCGTTTCAAAAAAAGAAAGTTTGCACCCAATTTCTGGCAATGCTATCACACACTACTCACTGATCTACTGGAAAGTAAACAACTCTCTTATTAGGTCTCACATATAAGAGTTACTTGAACTTAACATCCTTGCTCTTTTTAGACTTTTTGTATGAAAATGAACAATTTTTCCCGCTGCTCGTAGTCATCCTGAATCAAATTCTTGGTACACTGCTCTAGGATATCACTGAAGGACACGGGTTTACCTTGCGAAGCGAACTTAGCATCGTGCTTTTCCCATATCGCGGCCTAGTGTTTGAATTGAAACCTTTCCTTCCCTTAGAAACCACGGGTCTTGAGAGTGCGGTTCCCAGAGATTTTGCTCCGGAGGTCCTTATACTTTACTTTGTCCTCTTGGTATGGTTGGGAGTTTAGTAAGCAAGGAACACCTCTCATTCCTCATAGTTAGTCGTAGAATATAGTTTTTTCATTATTTTTATTATTTTTTTTAGAAAAGGAGGAAGACCCCAGCTTCTGCATCTGGATGATGCATGCAGCCACTTTATTAATTATTCACAAAAGTCCTTACAAAGGAATACAACAGTAAGGCTGGAGCCACCGTCTAGGCAACATCTGTCGCTACTCCTATCCAGTTAATGAAGGGATGTTGATAGTCCGGCCTAATACCACAGACCTCGCAGCCAAGCCTAACATCTAAGACCTGAGACCCCAACCTAGCCACTTGCCGGGCCTGGGGCACACACTGGCCCGGCGTGCTCCCAGAGGCCACTGCCGCCAACTGCCACCTCTCCATCTTCAGAACTGTACTGATGCATCAACCTTGCTCAATCTAGCTATCGTCGGCGCCACCACGGCGCCCAACGGCACATCTTCTCTGCGCGCAAACAGCTGAGCACGTCGCGGTCGCCACTGATACACCTCAGCATCATGCTGCCAAGTACCACCAGCCGACATAGCTTGAAGTCTTTGGAAGATATGTCGTGCATAGCACCCGCCGACCAGGCATGACAAAGCGTAGCACCTGTCGGTCAGGCATGACTTGACATCTCCACCGAAGCTCCGTGCAAGACGAAGCCGCTCCACCTCCTGCCCCTAACTTCCAGCGTTGCTCCACAAACGATGCTCCCAAGAGAGGAACAACACCGCAGTGCCACCATCGTTCGATCTGGAACATCAGATCCTAGGGTTTCCTCCAGAGCAGCACGAGTGGGTCGACAGTAGTTATACGATGATGCCTCCATCAAGGTAACGGCGTAGAACACCGCCATCACCTGTCGTTGGCTCGGTTTTCACCGGCAACCATGTCTCCCCAACTCGTAGCCGGGACTAGATGATGGATCTCGAGATCCGATCACCAAGCCTCTGGTCGGCCATCTCTGGCGAAGAAGATGACCACCACCACTGGCCAGCGAGACGACGCAAGATGAAGTAGGGCACTGCCAGCGTGGTCCTGGCCAGCACCACCAGCGCTAGGCCCGCCAGGACCACGCCCCATGGCTGAGGGCAACGGCAAGCGCTGCCATGACGGGGACGCAGACCCGCAGCCCAGATCCGGCCCACCCACGCGCCGCCAAGTGGCCACCACCAAACGCCATTCAGGGGCAGCCCCGCCGCCGTGAGGGACGCCGCCCCACGGGCAGCAGGCGCCAGCCACCGGCGAAACACCGCCGCGCGTCACCGGTCGCCACGAGATCTGCGGTCGGCCATGGCGAAACGGCGAGGACGCCCCGCCGCCACCTTCCCTGGGGACCACACGGGCTTCGCCGGTGTCCCCTCCGGCGGCGGCGAAGCGGGGGAGGAGTGGGGAGGGACGGCTGGCGGCGCGGTTAGGGTTTCCCGCGTGCGCCAAAGGCGACGCGCGGGGGCGGGGCGAAGCCTAAATAACCTCATCTATTTTTGATAACCTCATCTAAATCATTTCCCTCTTCCAGTAGTTTGTTTGCACTGTATCTCTGGGAACTCAAGGCTGAGGTGAACGTGAGCATGGCATGTCTTTCTAACAGCAGGTCAGGCCATGTCGTGGTCGTTGAACTTGAAAATATCTCTCATTTTTGCTAACAGCAGGTCAACCCCTTATGGACTTCAGGTTGATGTTGTGGTTTTCATGGACGATGGTAGCTAACACGTTACGCCACTTATTTGTGTTCTTCTTGGGACAAACGTGTTTCCCGCTCTTGGCAATTTGAGTTATCATGTACGTAGGCTTCCGCGGCTGTTTTGCTCGTTTAGCTTCTACACCATTTCCGTCTTCTTCTTCTTTAGCCCTGTCAGACTCTTCTCCCCATCTTGCGCTTCTTCTTCAGCACCACCGGTCTCTTCTCCGGAATCCGTGTCACGGTTTTCACCCGCGTACTCGTCAACATCATCATCCTACCGGGGATCTTCATGATGGGAAGGCACCGACTCATTATTAGTAGGCGACTCATAGGCGCCGGTGCACCGGCGGAACGGTTCGGCCGGTCGCATCTGGCACATTAGTTTACCTATTTACCAACCGTCAGATCAGCCTTTTGCCTCGTTTTTTCTTTCTAAAAAAGCACATCCAGTTGTTCGTCTGGACACCCGCCATGGACGCTCTTAGGCCTGCCTTGAAGCATCACCAGCTCGCCGCCGGTCCCGTCCTCGCCGTCCTTTGCCGCACCGCCATGCCGTCGGCAACAGCTTTTTTCTCACGCCCATTGAAGCTTTTTCAGAAAACAGTTGAAGCTTTTTTCGTCAACGGTTCCAGCTTCCGTGGTTGCGTGGTGGCCGGTCCCCAAAATTCATCACCTTCGATTGAAGCTCCCCTAGGAGGCTGGTTGTAGCATTTTTTGTAATCTTTGCAGCTCCCTCCATGGCATCCACAACCTCCTTTTTCTCTCTCTTTGAGAGCTTCCAGCAGAAAAGATCGATCCAGCAAAAAATCAGAAATAGGGGAGTAGCAAAAGCAAAGACGGTGGTAGCAAAAATCGAACACCGTTGTAGCAAAACTTGAAGTGGTTCCAGCAAAATAAGATGGATCCAGCAAAAATTCATATGATTGAAGCAAAAAATCTCAGCAAAAAAACTAGAGTAGTGTTCTTGAAGCAAAAAGAACATATGGTTCCAGCAAAAATTAATATGATTGAAGCAAAAAAACTAGAGTAGTGTTCTTGAAGCAAAAAGAACATATGGTTCCAGCAAAAAAAGTGTGATTCCAGCACCTCCGATTAAGGTGGTCGTAGCTTTTTCTCTAGCCGGTTCCAGCACCTCGGAGTGTGGACGCAACCTTTTTCATGGCCGGTTGCAGCTTCTTCAACAGTTGCAAGAAAAAAAAGAAGGTTAAGGATGGGTGACGAAGGGGATGGAGTTCATCCATGGCTGCTGGAGAGAGAAGGGGATGGAGTTCATCCATGGCCGCCGAGGAGAGAAGGGGAAGGAGTTCATCCATGGCCACTGAGGAGAGGAGGGGATAGGAGAGAGGAGGGGAAGGGGATGGAGTTCATCCATTGGTTTTTTTGGTGGCTCTGCAGCTGCTCGCAGCAGCGTGCTCGGAGCTGTTCCACGACAACAAACTCACAGCCGGTGGAGCGGGCAAGGACATGGCTGCCGCGGGGAAGAGAGACAGAGAGGAGAGGCAAGATTGGGGAGGGAGAGAAACAGAGGAGGGAGAAGATAGATGAGTGTGTGGATGGATAAGAAGGGGAGGGTGGGCGGTGCGCGGGTCCCGCAGGACACGTCATGGTGAGAAGAGCAGGAGCATTCGATCTATTCCAGGTACGTGCCGCGTGCGACCGGCCCAATCTTCGGCCGGCGCACCGGCCACAAACGTTTCCCTTATTAGTATGCGTCCACTTCGAAGATGGGGGTTCTCTTTCGCCATCTTATAACTAAAAAATAATTGATTGTATAAGTAATTGACCATGTAATTGATTAAATAAACAATAAAGTTCGTAAAACGATTTGAAAGACCTTTCTAAAAATGGGACATATTGAGTGCCAGAAATTCAACGAAACAGAAATATATAAACATTTTGTCAAAATGTTGACACTCATTTGTATTCCATGGAAAAGAAGGCGACAAAGCGTGAGCAACCAAATGTTACATCGGCTCGATGGCCGGCACCATCGCGAGCAATCAATTTGTATCAATGCTAATTATGTGGGAGGAGCTCACCGAGATGGGGAGCGAGCGGCCAAGGATGCTCGAGGTCAGTGGAGCTCAAGGCGTCTGTTGCGGGTGAGGTCGGGCTCGATGGAGGCAGGGGTCGAGCATGCTTAGGGTTGGTGGAGCTCTGGATGGCCGCAGGCCCGCAGCCAATGAAGGGACTCCAACCACTAACCTCGAGCATCCTCAGCCAATGAGGTGGAGCTCGATGAAGGCCAGGGGGCGAGCATGCTCGGGGTGGCCGCGGCCGGTGATGGGTTGGACTGCAACAACCAGAGCTCAAGCATGCGGCCGCCGCCAACGAAGGGAAACGACACCATGGGTAGGGGAGTGGAACGTGGCCAAAGCAGCCAAAGGCGGGGAGGTCGCCCGAGCAGAGCAAAGCTAGCTCAGCTTGAAGTGCCGACAGGTAGGAGCAAAGCAAGGCTAGTACAGCTTCACAAGTGCAAAATGACCGGTGGGTTGTGCGATTCCACCGGCATCTGTTTCGAGCGAGGGGTCACGAAACCAGTTCTGGCGAGCCAGGCCGTATAAATGCATAGGGGTGGGAAGAATCTTGCGCACAGATCACATAGTACCCCCTCCGAAGTCACACTTCATAAAGTTTTACCATATTTATATGAGAAAATTGATTTCATATTATGAATGTTAATTTTTTTTCTATATAGTTGGTCAAATTTTATGAAGTTTGACTTCAAACAAATCTTATATGCGAAGTGATCGATGGGAGAGAAAGCTGGAGCACGTGCGCAGACCACCGCTCCCGCTGACATAACTAAATCTAAATTACCAGCAAAGAACAGAAGATACCTAGACAGTGAGAGACATGCGATAAGATGGCAAATAGTAAAAAGAAGACAGGCTACACTTGTTACACCAATTCCACCAACAAATGCCCAATAAATACATCCGCCACCTGAATGAACGCATCTCCCAATGTTCTGTTGTTACCTCTTATGAAACAGTTGCCTGGTTTACGCCAATCCCCAGACAAATATATCGCCTCTATGATGTCAACATGAATAATGTACAATTCACAATCTCCTGTTCCTCTCCTTATTCCAGTCTCCCGATCCTAGAGACGAGGCCAATGTTGCTTTCCTCAGTTTCTGCTGGTTTTCGTATTCCTTCTCAAGCCGTGCCTGAGACGATACATGAATCGGATGCCTTGCGGCATTGCTGTGGTTTTGTCTCATATCAAGCATAAGGCCCTTCTCGGGTTTGACAGGAGATACAGCATCTTCAATAGGAACAGGCCACCTGATAAGCCCTTCCCCTGGGTTGCTCATGCACACAGAATCGTTCTTCCTATCGACCACTTTCTTGGTAGAATGGTTTCCGCTGCGAGCTGGATCACTATTCCGAGAGCCCGAGGAGCTCTCAGCTGTACCAAACGGTGATGACGGCTTACGGGCTTTCACCTTATCAGGAGGTGACTTTGGCAAATTTATTGTCCCATTGCTATATACTTGGGGACTCCACCCTTCCGTGCTTCTTCTCATATCACATAGGGTCTCAGCTGCGCACAATATCTTCCGTGATGCTGATCATGGAGCTCATATCAGCAAATCAGCAAATTTTAAGAATTGAAAATGGATAATACAAAATATGCAACCCAAATGAAATAGTAATCACGGTTCACTAAAAACCCGCAGATAGCTAGATCTAATGACACAGAATGCAAAGGGGCTTTATACTACATATCATTCATTGCATTATCTTAGGTTGTAGCATGGAGAAGGACCAAGAAGTGATATAGCATGAAAAATAGTTTGCATAATCACTATAATATTCTTTTGGTCAACAAAGCTTTTTTACGTCCATAATACAATTAAAGCAACTTTGAGTTCCCTAATAAACTGTGTCATACCTTGACGTGCTTTCAGAAGAGAACGTTCACCGTCATTCCTCTGGAAGCTATCTGAGGAGCCCACATGGTCTAGTGGATGCAGTTGCTGCGGACCATGCTCGCTTTCAGTTTTTCTCGAGTAAATAGTTTGTCCGAGGGATCCAGAAGTTGATTCCGTGCAGCATAAATTAGATTGTCTGCTACATGAATCAATGATAGACGACTTTGCCATATCCATTTCCTGAAGAAGATCATCAATTTGATGGACAGGTAAATCTTCGTAATCCTGAGAGGTTGGATATGATCCAACTCTCAACCACTGCCAATGGGTGTTACTCCTACTTGACCCATGTTTACCAGAGTCGACGCTCGGTCGGTAAACCCCAGCTTGTGAGTGTGACCAAGTAAATGGTGGCAAACTAGCTCCATGAGTTGTCATGGAAGGCCCTGTAGCTGAGCTCTCGCTTCCAGCTGATAAAAGAGAATCAAGATCATGTCCTTGGGGAAGTGTTAAACGGCTTAGGATGTCCTTTGGGCAAACATTGCAGACCTCAGTTTGTAAAGGATCCTGGGTAGCAGTAGTATTACAATAAACATAAATGATATTGTGAGGTGCTTCAAGACATGTTAATGATTTAAACACAATTGATTCCACTTACCTTAACCAAAGAGGATGGTTTGTCACTACACTGATCTTTGATATCAGAGCTTGAGGTGGTTGCTGAATGCAGCCTAGGACTAGGAGTAAAATTACCATCTTTTCCAGGACTACTGTCCATGTCAGATAGCATAAAAAAAGCTTTTCTGACAGAGACTAGGAGTTCATCTTTTGTGTGCAATACCTTCTTTCCTTTTTCTCTTCCTAAGCTGGAATATTTGTAAGTGCCATCGAGAAGTTCACTCAATGTCAGGTTCTCAATGTGATTCGTGATGTCACGGATATCAGATTTAAGGCCATGTGCCCCTGAATGAACAGATAAACACTGTAAGGTGACATGCAAGAATACGTGATCAATGATAAGAGGCCTAAAAATTAATCAATAGCATGTTTTCTCCATTACAATACCATATTAGTCATCCTAGGGTATTCATAAATATATGTTGAAATTGAACAACGAGATTTCTTGTGGATGCATATAGCGTACTTTTTAAGTAAAAAGATGTACACTGAAGAACCACCCACATAGTAAAATACCATATTAGTCATGCTGTAGGTTATGCATATCAGATGAATTGAAAAGGCCTAATGATGCAAAAGTCACTGTCGGCCATGAATTATAATAAATGATGATGCAGATTGCAGAATCCTACATATGTTAGTAAGAAAATCATGTACCACTTAAGAACGAACAAAAAAAGGACAGATGTGCCATTAGTACTGTTTTTCATATTAGTATTACAATTAGAGAGATGCAAAGCAACAAAAATGGAACAACTGACACTAAAATGAAACTGGAAACAGAAAGGCAAGTTGGAACATGTTTAAAAAATAACAGTCACCAAATAGACAAATACGGTATAAAAACCAAGAAATTCAATAAAGGAAAAAAAGAAATTAAAACACCAATATGTAAAAGATTCTAGCATTCATCCCATTAGTGTTTATATTTGTGTGAGCAAACACTAATTTGCATCATGAATGAGTTGTGTACAGCCATAACGAAACTCGGCACTACATCTGTTCTAAAATAGATGACGCATTCTACAAAGCATACAGTCAAACTTCTATATCTTTGTAAACTAACTATTTAAAAATTATTTAGGTTGGTTAAGTGGAAATAAAAATAACACCATAGGTTTGTCATGAAAAAACATTCCACGATATAATTTTGTATCATCTCATACTTAGATATTCATAATACCGTGATGGCCAAAGATGCATTTAGACACCATTGCAAAGTCGAATATCATCTCTATTAGAACTGAGGGGGTATCATTTTAACAAGTAATAGAGGGAAGATGAAACCAAAACAAAAGTGGGTGCTTAAAAGGAAAAGCAATTCCATGTCAATGAGATTTTATTTTATTTAGATCATATGATTAAAATGTGAGAAGACCAAGAATTGCCCTTTGCAGGTTAAAAATGAAGCTTCTAAAACAATCAACAATGAAACAAAACAGAAATCTCAGAACTAAACAAGTAACAAAATTAAAAGGATCTATACAACTGGATTCCATTGCCCACATCATCTAGGATCAATTTACTGAGAAAATCAGTTATGGATGTGAGCGCCATAGAATAATAACTATCTTATAAATCTACATCCACGATCTGGCATATCATGTTCTTTATCCAGGGACAGCTCATGAAAGGTCAAATGAACTAACAGATCTATATTTCTCAAGCATACCAAACATAGGGAGTGCATCATGTACAGGCCATATGTCTAAATGTGGAACTTTGTAAGTGAGAAAGTTTGCACTATGATAAGACATGAGAAGGATAATAACTAGTATAACACATCGATAAACAAAATCATAGTTGCAACCAGTTAATACATACCAAGCATGCCATTTCCCATGAAACTGGAATCATGATTTCCTAAACCAGACTTTAATGTGAAACAATCATATTTAGATCTGACACCAGACCTAGCATTCTTCTTGTCAATTCTCTTTGCATCAGAAATGCGCCTCTGCTTTAGCAACCCAGATTTTTCTGTATAACATTAAAGTAAGGGCAAAAGCAATTGCTGTTAGAATATCAAACTAGATAGAAGCATTGACGCTAACTAGAGCAAACAAATGACTGCATGCACAAGGTAGAGCTATATCAGATGTTGTACGAAAGCAGAGAATGGCACATTGTACAGCAACTTGTTATCTAAAATGAATCATAAATCAAACAGAGAAAAACCATTAATCGCATGTATATGTATACGGCAGCGCTAAAGCGAGTGTCAGCGTAAAATGCTAATCCTGCACTCCAGCCAGGTCACGAGTGCTGCTCGGCTAAAATATCAACTCCTCCCCCCCCCCCCCTACTAGTACTAGTAAAACATACTCCAGAAATGGTAACAGAATTAAAAGTGTTACCACTGCACGCACTGATCCCCCGCCTACCTAGTAAAACAGCGGCAAAAATCTAACATAATTAAAATGGTTACACTGGACGCACCGGTCCCTGCCCCACCAAATCAGGCCACCCTTTGGAGGACACTGACATGGTAATCAACCATTGTAAGAGAACTAAAGGGTTACCAATCCATGGACTAGTTTTTTTACAGTGGGCCTGTGGACTAGTCAGGATAATTAAACATAGGTGTAACTAGATAACCAACAGGGGCCGCGCGCTCGTGGTACCGCATCTCCACAATCACTGTCCTACGGCTGCCCCTCCTCCCAGTCTCCATCATCATAACTTTTAAGTTTCAAAATACGGTCATGGCTCCGCGCTTCAAATCTTGCATTGGTGCACACATGCCCAGTTACAGAGGTGCAGTATTGCCTGTTTGCCTAAGTTTTCTCTCTGCAGTGCTGCAAGTGCAATTGTTGTTGTATACTATATGATCCAATACAACTGCAATCATTTTTTTGGTTCCATGGCAGATTAAAAGGTATTATTACCTGAATCAGGAACTGTAAAAGGCTGATAAATAACCACCGCTGACAATATTTATCATGGGGAAAGACTAAACCAAGAAAATCCTGCAGTCGTACTAACAAATTTCAAATTATGAGGGGCAATTCGCTGCTCAGAGATAAAATTGAAAATCAGACAGGGTGAGCTCTTGTGCCCACTCGCCCTAATACACACAACTAGTCAGTCCAGAAGAAGACACAACATTAACACGTTGAATACTGAAATATGCACCAAACAACAGCTTTTTGGACCATGAGACAGTCAAATTTCTGAATTAATAATAGGATAAATTAGCCACTTATTGGTCCATATTTATATTTATTTGATGTGGAGTAAACTTAAGGAACTAAATTTCTGGTAGTTGTTTAAGTACTTACAGTACACATTGTAAATTTCCAGGAGGTAAAAACTAGTGTAATTGCTGCATTCTAGTACACAGCCAAGAATCCCTTTCGATGCAAAAAAAAAAAGTACACAGCCAAGTAAATATGCTCTACTCGAGCAGATGAAACTTTTACATGTTTAGATTATGTGGATCACAAACCTGTAAGCACTTAAACAACTCCCAAAAATTAGCAGAAGAATGAAAACATCCATTACAGCGCAAGTATCATTCCAGAAGTCATTTGTGCAACACGTTCCTTTTTATTCTTCATTTTTTTGCTCAGTCAAAAACTGAAATTTAAGGGTCGGCTTTCAGGTTTATATATACCTGCTAATATAACGTGAATAGGAAGACCACTAAAATTACTACTTTGCGGTCAGTTGGTCGTTATGGGGCTATCCCTGACTTTACAGTCAGCTGGTCATTAGGGCGAGGGTCCTTATTCCCGCTACTCTGTACCTTTCCTTCAACAACAACAACAACCACAAAGCCTTTCAGTCCCAAAGAGGTTGGGGTAGGCTAGAGTTGAAACCCAAAAGATCTCGAAAACAAGTTCCACACACCTCTGCGGCTAGTTATTTGGTGATATTCCAGTCCTTCAGGTCTCTCTTTACGGACTCCTCCGGTGTCAAGTTTGGTCTACTCCGATCTCTCGACATTATCACGCTTTAACCGTCCACTATGCACTGCCGCTTCTGGAGGCCTGTGCTGTATATGCCCGAACAATCCCAGGCGATGTTGGACAAGCTTCTCTTCAATCAGCACTACCCCAACTCTATCATGTATATCATCTTAACGGAATGATACACAGCTCTCCTCTGTACCTTTCCTTCATCCTAGTGAAATGATATGCAGCTTTCCTGCGTGTTCTAAGAAAACTACTTTGCGGTCATGTACAGAGGTCCGAAGAACATAAAAAACTGTAATAGAGAAATAAGTGCAATGGGAGCATGGTATTGATTCAAATGATGGTAACGAACATTTAGCCAAAAGATAGGATATGAAGCTCTGACGGGAAGGTCCATAATGAATCCATTAACATATGCAGAGTCATTTGGTGAGTAGTCCTGTTATGTAAAATTAGACACCCATAGATGAAGAAATGAGACTTCACAACTTACCAGATGCTGTGCATCGTACCATTTCAGGAACAATCTTATGTGGCAGCGATTCATGGCCCTTAGCTTCAGCACCTCTAGTGGTTTGAGTTGGCTCTAGCTTTGGCCTTTTTGGACAAGGTGGCGCATCCAACAACTTTATGGTCTTTTTGGTCAGTATCTTGCTATCTTGCTTATGCAAGGATGGAACAGTACCAGTTCCAGTGTAATCCCGCTTGCCATTGTTCTCAGACTTAATGCCAACAGCAAGAGATCTCTGCATAGAAACCTCCAAAGAAGTCCTTTTACGTTTTATAAGATGAACTGCTTTCTGTGTTCTGGTGGTGCTGCTTCACATCTGCTGATCTGCCCATACACAAGTTCGATGGATTAGTAAATTAGTCATCAAAAGTGAAACACATTAAAGACAAAACCTTTTGGCAGATGAAACACATGGCAAAAATAATTTGCATATAATAGCGGAAACTGGGAAAAAACAAATCCCATGACACTAGAAAGGAAGGATATCAATAAATACTAAGGTTACAAGACACCATTTATTTCGCCGTGAAAGAGGGAAACTTCAATGCAACATTCAGGCCCTAAAGAGACAAGGAGAGTCACACATCTATGGAAACTAACAAGTATGTATATGTTTTGCAAGCTTTGGTTTCATGGACGCATGGGCACATGCTGATGGTGCTTTTGCATCTAGTATCTTAAAGCCCTTCCAACGAGATTCAGCATATTTGTCTCAGGGGTATAAGCACTGAACAAGTGAGAGCATCTTATCATCACTAATACAAAGCTTCACATGAATAAAAATACACACAATAAAACCCATGGTAGATCGGCAGGATTGTTACATCTGCCATTGGGTAGAAGCGAGAAAGTTCAAATCAGAAAAGGGGAAACAAAATCAAAAAGTTAAAACAAAAGTAAACACCAGATTTTTAAGTTCATGTATCACTTTCTTCAACCAACTGATCAACACTTACAAGAAATAAAACAGCCTAATTTGAGTAATTTCCACATCCCATAAGGAAAATAGTAGTATCAAGTTTCAGTCATGAAACCTGAAACGGTCTACAGGGTAAAAAGGAATAAAAAATAATTGCCAGAGACAAGGCAAAAACTGGTGTGATTGCTGCATTCCAGTATATGGCCAAGTAAAATATGCTCTACTCAATCAAATGAAACTTTTACATGTTTAGATTATACGGATCACAAACCTGCAAGTACTTAACAACTCCCTAAAATCAGCAGAAGAACGAAAATTTCCATTGCAGCACAAGTAAATAAGCCCGGTTGCATTTAAAAGAACTCAAATTTCAAGAAGAGTCACCCGGACAAGGGCGCCTCCCTCTTATCAGTAAGCATCTACAGGCACTTAGTAGCAGCACCTCCTGCTCTAAGGACCTTTCACAATTCTGCGCCTCCCCCCCTGTGTGCAGCTCCTCAATCAAACAAGGTGGACCGCCTCCGCGTGCAATCAAGTCCTCACAGTTCCAAAGGTCAGTTTCTACTCGCTTTGGGGACATCGAGCACCCAAAAGTGGCGTCGACGGTCTTCTTGCTCCACAGGCACCCATGCCACATGAACATCAACACATTGTAATCCTTGGATGATATCCTCCGATGCCTCAGTTTTTGCTGTTTGTGAGCAACAAGTTGCCATCACGAAGAGGGAAAAGGCAGTTGCTTACACGAGTGATTCTGCCACAACTTGGGCAAAGCATTACAGCACCCTTCAGAGTCTCAAACTCCCATGTTTCTCCACACCACCTCTTGCGCATGGTGTCCTAGGCAACCTGTCCATGCTCATGGAACAGAGGGGCCTAGAGTGGGGTTAGCACGTGGCATGCAACCTTGACCAAGCATAAGACAATGCCCGAATTACTGATGGTGCAAAAAGCATCGTCATTGTCATGTGATGAAATGTCTCTTTAAAAACATAGTGATATACACATCTCATATCTATTCTCTTTATGCAGCAGTAATGTACAAATAAAACCTAGTAGAGAGTAACATAACAACTAGTTCTGTATATGTATTCTTTGTCAGGGGCCTTCACATATATACAACACTTCCCAAATGGCAAGGGAAGCTTATCTTTGACAAAGTGGCACCCTCAAACTAACAGATCATATCCTCGTTGTGATGCCACAGTCAATCATGAGGTGTGACTTCAATCCCCTCATCATCAAAATCCAAATATCATTTCCGTAAAACAATAGAAGTTGCTGGCATCAAGTGTCGGTACTAAGTTCTGAAGGCATCTACAAAGCCAACAGACCTCACAGCACAAGGTGTCGCCATTTTTCAAGTCAACCGTCTGATATCCAATTTTGAAGGATTAAAAAACAGTACTGTTATAAAACAAAAACCCAAAAAGGCTTCCTTTAAAGCTAAATTGTTGCCGACAGCCCAACACGAGAATACGAAAGAACACAATCATCAAGAAATAGCAGTAAGCTTATCGGCTATCATAATATAAAGCAGTTGATGCTATCACCAAATAAAGCAGCTGATTCTACCTCCCCTTTCCCTTCCTTACCCAGACCTACCTCCCCAAGCCCTAGACGTCCCCCTCCCCTACCCACCGTGCAGCCGCCTCTTCACCCTGCGAGCACCGCTCTAGCGAATGTGTGCCCCAGGCGCCTACCGCGCTCCAATTGGGCACTGGTGTGGCCAGAATCGGCGTCAATTTGGGGTAGTTTTTGCGGCAAGTTGTTTGTTTCTAGAGGTGTTTAAAGGGCGCATTTCGGGGCGGTGGATGGATGGTGTGGAGATTCTACTGCCAGCAAAGGTGGATTTTGGAAAGATACTGATTTCGTCGGCGACTAAGGTAGTGGGCAGAGGAGGTGCTGGTGGTGGTGGAGGTGGGGAGGTTTTAAGGCGCTGTGCAAATGCATATCGCCAGAACGGCGGTAATAATCTCTTCATTGTGCCGTTTTTTCTCTAGGTCGTGCAGTGTGCTGGTTGGATCTTGTTAATATGATGGGAAATTTGGTATTTTTTCAGTTACTAGAACTGGAGTATTGGGATTCATTTTGAGTTCTCCTTGTTCTGTTTTTGGCACATTTTTGTGTGAATATTCATTGCTGTTATGATGTTGGAGTGGCGTTGTTGTAGTGGTTTGTTGGGTTAGTAGGTAATAATTTTCATCTTTCCTAGCCTTCCAGAGCAGATAATGATTAGCAGTAGCACTCATGATTTTGCTGCTAGAATGATTGACTTGTTATGGAATACTTTTGCTATACCTTTCTTTTGGTTCAGATGATCTTAATTGGCTTGAGTGTGAGCTTTCTCCATAAAGAACCTTATGCTTCAGATTTTTTGTTGCTAGATCTTAATTGGCTTGTGTGTGCAGTATTAAAAATTCATATGCCTCAAAGATCAGAGCGAATCACCAACTTCTGCGTATATAATTTTTTGATATTAAAAAATGTAAGCAATTTTTATTCTTTAGATTGTGAATTGTGGCAGCAGTTATATTGTATGTTTCGTAGAGTAATGGTTTTTTTACCTCTGCTATCATACTTCTCATTATAGGTTGATTGATGTAGTTTCGTGGACTTCCTTGTTGGGCAGTGAACTGAATCAACTGTTTTGGTGATAGCATCAACTGCTTTATGTTATGATCTACTCCCTCCATTCCTCAATATAAGTCTTTTTAGAGATTTCACTACAAATTACATACAGATGTATATAGACATATTTTAAGTGTAGATACACTCATTTTGCTCCGTATGTAGCCCATAGTGAAATATCTAAAAAGACCTATATTTAGAAACACAGGGACTACAAAAATTTGTTGCAACAACCCTATTCCAATGGTTATGCACAATAGCATGCAAAAAAAAAAAAAAACTCAATTGTTACTCCCCGCTGAGATGTGTACTGTTTTCTAGCAACTTGCGATCCCACAATGTGTCACACAACCGAAAGAACACATTTCTTTCAAACCTTAACATGTTTTACCACATCACATCGCATTGCCATATTTTTTTGGTTTAGATAATCAAATCTGATCCGTGATCTCTTTCATTCATTGGGCTATAGGTAGTACATGGTCTCCTCTTCCTTATTATAGCCCGGACAATGACTGCCATTGCAGCAAGTGCAACAAAAACAGTGGCTCCCCTAATCATCATTTTTCTTTTGTTCATCTTCTTGACCATCTACAATTCATGCATGGTATCAAAAATATTTATACCGATGACTTGTGAGTTGTGACAGCAGAATATATTGCAAAGATATATATTGGAAACAGCACTTTTGAGTATAAAATAGGAAAACCGGCCACTAGTTTGAACAGCATAGAGCAAGGAACTCGAATCAAACAAACGCCATGAGTGTCGTCTCAATATCCTCTCCATCTCCCTCTCGGCTGGGTATGACAGATGAGACAAGTTCCAAGATCTAGAGAGGGGCGAGCCGCAAGATACAAGGGGGAGGAGGGGACGTTCTTACCTTCAGGACCGCCGCCGGAGTAGCCCCTCGCTCGCCGCCCAGCTTCAAGACCGCCGCCGCGCAGACGATTGAGGAGGAGACGAGGGAGAGGAGCATCCGGCGGCGTGGATGGAAGGGGAGGAGCAGCCGGCGGCGAGGATGAAGGGGAGGAGCAGCCGGCGGCGAGGATGAAGGAGAGGAGCAGCCGGGGGCGCGGATCCAGGGAGAGGAGCAGCCGCCACCGATAGGGTTTGTGCGAGAGAGGGAGACGCGAGAGGGTTCGTGCGAGAGGGGAGGGGGTGAGCGCCAGGCAGCGTTCCCCGTCGTTCACCGATTTGGAGGAAGAGAATAGCACTAGTCAAAACCGGGAGTGCCAAAATACCGCTAGTAGAAACCGAAACGCCAAAATGGCTCTACAATCTCGATTTTGTTGTCAGAACAATACCACTCCCATCGAATGTCAGATGTTTTCTGTTAGTTCAAAATTATGTGGTGTTTTCCAGATTCTCGTGAATTCATAAATTATCTTTTTTCGTTTTAAATTTTATCCTTATTACTTCTACTGTACGAGCTTTATTCCCTTCACCCAAGAACGCTACCATAGCGGCGCATCAAACCAGCCCGCGCCGGCGCCTGCTCCTCTCAGTCACTCCCTCTCTATCTAATTGTTTCTTCGTCGCTTGCCAGTTGCTCTGCGTTCGCCCACCTCTCATAGCCCCCCGTTATGGCCGCCCTTCCCTAGATCTCCCGTCACGGTAGCCTCCAATGTTCGGGCCAGCGACGCCCTAGCTCTGCCGCTCGCCGCACTTCCCTAGTCCCCTCGCGATGGTAGCCTACCTTAGCTCTCCGCCACTGGCTCCGCTGCTCGCCATCCTCCCCTGTCTCCACTGCTCGTGTGCGTTCCTGATTAGGATGCCCTTTGTGCTTGGATTTGGACCTCGACCTTTAATCCCGTGCAACCCTAGCTAGCACTGCCTCTTCATGTGTGTTGATTGTGTTGCCTACTTGTGTTGAAAACGATTTTTTTGTTTGTTGATTGTGTTGGTAAAATTATGTTACTTTGTTGTTGAATGCGCAGCGTGACGTGTGGAGGTAAGGGCACATATGTCTTTTTTCAACTATGCTATTATCAGTTTAGCCACTAGTGGTATTTTGTCATGAACATATTGAAATGAGCTATTGCAACTCTTTGGTTTTTACTAGTGTATTTTGGCATTTTGGTTTTGACTAGTGGTATTTTGGCTATTGCCTCTTGGAGGAACGACTACATTACGGATCTCGGTCGAATATTCTCAAAGGAGTAACGAGTGGGTTCGGGTTTTAGTTGTACCAAACACGAGAAGGGGGGCGAAATACGGGTCGGACACATATGGCATTCCACTTGGTGACTCATACCAAACACACCCTTAATGCGAATGCGACTGAGATAGTCAAAAGGATGGTTGCCACTTGTTTATTTCCAGAATAAGTGAATGAATAAATCAACCATTTTTTGGAATATTCCCTGAAATAGGCGAGACAAGATCGGTGGAAGAAACCAAGAAATGTTTTCCCTTAATATTTGTACACAAGCATGTTAATGTGTAACACCTCAGTCACAACCACTGATTCTCGTGTGTTACACCTGGCAGGATCTAGACTGACCATACAAACCAACACTAGTATTTCCTGCGTACTTTGTGACGGAGCTAAATCTGGCATGTCTCGGGTTAAGGGGTCCCGAGCTAAGCTCTAAGCAAGATGATAACAAGGACATGAGTTTTTACCCAGGTTCAGGCTCTTCAAGAAGATAACATCCTATGTCATGTTTTTGCATATTGCGTTAGATTGACTACAAAGTACATATATTCTATCCTGAGATCGTAATGTGTATAATGTAAGATATCTCTATCACCTAGCCAGCCTTGATTTATATAAGATACTGGAGGCCAAGAGTCCTAGTCGGCTACGTCAGTGGAGAGGAGTCCTCCGAGGATACATAGTCCTCGTCTTGAATGGTAGGATTTCTTGATTTTCCTTATAGATCGCCATGGGCCGCCCAAAAGTAGTCCAAGACGGACTGTCAAGCGCAGTGGTAGAGCTTGATCAAAAATATAGGAGAGGTTAACTGTAGAAGGGGCCATTCAATCAGATATTGGGCAAAAACTCCACCAGTTCTGTCTAATTAAGTGCTAATGATATAACAAAACAACACTAGTTGGGGTCCATGGTCCAGGTTTGCCCTAAGGAAGCACTACAAAAAAGACATATCTGCATCATTATGGTCCGAACGATAACTTTTTCTGTCATAGAAGTGACACTTTCATAACAATAATTGTGACAAAAACACGTATCAACATAGATGTGTTGGACTCCTACTTCTATGACAAAAAATTATGACATAAAATAAGCTTTCCGTCCTAGGCAGGTCGGAGGCGCACCTGCATGACATTCTTTGGGTCATCCATGACGTGAAAATCGTGGTAGAAGTGAGGGCGATAATTTTTTAGGGATTTTCCGGTATGCAGTGGGTGGTTGGGCCCAAGCGATGTAGTGTGGTTTGCGCGTTTCTCTCGCACACGCGCATGTGCGAGCCCTTTGCTAACTGACACCGAGTGAGCCCTTCGGTTACTGAACCCGGTCGATCGATCTCTCGCCTTACTGAACACGAGTGATCGATCCCTCGCACTACCGAACCTGAGCTATCGATCCCTCGCACTACGTACTGAACCCGAGCAATCACTTCGTTGCTTACTGAACTCGAGTGATGGATGCAAGACTCGTGCTGGCCTGATCGATAAATTTGTTGCATCAAGCCCCGGGCGAGATGTGAGTTGACCTAGCTAGCGGATGTTGGTTGCCTCTCAATGACAGCCCCCATTGTTGCCCCGCCGATACATGTCGGGATCAACAAAAGCTGCATAAATTGGCTTGTACTCCCTCCGTTCGGAATTACTTGTCGCAAAAATGGATGTATCTAGACTTATTTTAGTTCTAGATACATCCATTTCTGAGACAAGTAATTCCGAACGGAGGGAGTATATATCTTCCTTGTATGTTGACTTATTTAAACAATAACAAGAACATAGACATTTAGCTACAACATATACACATATTTCATGGAGAGATCCACGAGGTTTTGATATCTGTATCAATTTGAGTGCATATAACAGATATAGTACTAGATGCACATGAATTCTACATCATAAATTGCCAAATATATGTAATTATGTATGTAAAATTGTCTTATTCACTGCTTAGACCTCTATTTTTTTCTCGATTAATGTTTATTTATTACTCGCTCTAACAACAATATTATGTTGAAAGTTTTGCTAGCTGCAAAACCGCAGATAACTATATATGGAAGGGTAATATGGCGGAAGGACTAATAATTCAACAAAGATACAAACCTCACGGGATTAACACACATAGGGACGGCATGCTTGGTGGCATACATAGCAAAGAATACATATGCCATCTCCCTTAGATCACCAAAGGCCAACGTCCATAACCCAAATGGGCCGACCCCCCCCCCCTAACATCGGTGCCATGTTTTGCCACTGTTGGTCTAAATGTCCTCCTTTACCCAGGTCCTTGATAGTAGTGGCAGAGCTTGATGAGACTTCCTAGGGGTGAAATACAAAATTTGCATGTTTGAGGGAGCAAAACACTAGATTTTTTTCAATCTAAGGTCCCTATTATTTTTTCCTTCACAATTTTGGCTAAAGCGGAGGGGGCAGCGCCCCCCCCCCCCAACTCAACTCAGCTCTGCACGGATTCATGTGTTTTCATGATTAATTATTACATAAGTTCTCGTACATTTTAACTATGAACCAACTTGTACTTGCTTCTGTTGTAGTGTCTCCAACTCATTTATCGTGTACAACAACAATTACTTTCCGCTTTGGGATATCCGTATTTTTCGGGGACAACGTGTGAAGATTATAATACAAGCAACATTCAAAGGTGCATTTGTGGATGGCACGTACTATATATATTGTACGATTTAAATTCAACAGACCTAAATGCCAGCCCATCCCTTCTTAACGTCATCGATGCTAGTGTCGATGCCATTGGCCGCTTAGAGGACATTGTGGCCCTTTGCTAGGTCAAAGAAAGACTTAGATGCATAGAAACTACCAGAGCAATCGGTTAGGGGGGAATACAATATTTGGATGTTTGAGGGACCAAAACACTAGATTTTTTCAATCTAAGGTCCCTATTATTTTTCCTTCACAATTTTGCCTGAGGCGGAGGGGGGCAATGTCCCCCTAACTCAACCCAGGTCTACATGGATTCATGTGTTTTCAAGACTAATAATATTGTAGTACTCGTACATTTTAACTTTGGACCAACCTATATGTCACATCCCTAGCTCTGACCATGCCTAGTGCTAGCATCTGGTGTTGCATCATGTTTACTTTTCACAGAAAGTTGAAATGGGGATGACAGAACCCCCAGCACCCCCCGAAGACAACTAGGGTTTACTAAAATCTTTTTTCAATGAACCTGAAATGCCCTTCTAAAATGTCCATCATTTTTGTCCTGGGTTAGAACCTTTGGCAAAATTGGTTCACATTTTTCTAGGACAACATTGGGTCACTGAATTAAATCATACTCTAATTGGATTTGGGCATTTAAGTGCTATATAATATTTTAAACGTCCAAATAATCCCAAACTGAAATGTTCCATGTTGGATATGTCCTAAACAATGGGCATGTGCAGTTTGGTGATTTTTGAAAATGCCTAAGTATTTTTAGAAAAGCCACAAAGTTACAGAAAAATAGAAAACAGAAAATAAGAGAGAGAGACTTACCTAGAACTTACCGTGCAGCCCACCTGGGCGGCCCAGCTGGCGGCCCAGCCAACTGGCCCAGTCCACCACCGCTTTCCCTCCTGTCGTCTTCCTCCTGCCAGTAGGAGCAGCTGCGTGCTCGCACACGCGCGACCGAGGAGGCCAGCTCCTCCCTACCTGGCTGCCTCCTTCCCCCCTGGACGTCTCCCGCAATGCCACACACCCCCTCAGGCCCCTCTCGACTCCCTCCCGTGCTCATCCCCTTCCCTGCTGCTCTCCCTCTCGCTCTGCAACTCGTGCCGAGCGCCACCATCGCCACCGACGCCGTTCGCCGCAGCCACAGCCACCGCCCGCCTCGCCGACGCCCCAGGAAGCTCCGCCTCGTCTCCCTCTTCATCCTCACCTAGACAAAAGGCGCCGGAAGCCCTGGATGTCGCCAGCTCCGCCGTTCCCCTCCTCGGCCACCGAGGATTGCCGCCGTCGATTCGTCGCCGTCCGGCCTGCCCCGAGCCCTCCGAGCTGCTCTTCGACCTCGCTGTGAGCCCCGAAGTATTTCCCCTCACCTTTCCCTCTCTGGTCCGTCCCCTAGCTAGCTGCGCCGCCATGGCCATAGCTCGCCGTCCGCCATGGCCGGCGAGCCCCGCGCCTCGGAGCTCCTACACTTGCGTTCGTTGCACCGGCGTGCTCCTGGTGACCCCAGGAACCCGTAGAGCCCCTCAGCTGATCTCTCCGTGCCGTGTAATGCCGAACCTAACCCAATCTGAGCTCCGGCCGCCGCAAAACTCGTCGACGGTGCCTCCGCAGGCCACCCCAGCTCCAGCCGCCACCACCACTTGATGTGCCCCTCCGCCAGCTCCCCGTAGATGCTCCCCGCGCGCCAAAACAGACCATGTAGCAAAATCCCGACGCCCTCCGCTGCGGATTTGGTCGCCGGCGTTTACACGCCGGTGATGATGACGTGGCAACGTCATTAGGACTTAATCGCGCTTAGTTTAATCACACCAGCCACTGACATTAGGGCCCCACGAGCTAAATAACCTCGGGTTATTATCTTAACTAGATTTAGTTACAACCAGTGGGCCCACGAGTCAGCTTTGACCATGCTGACGTGGCCGTTGACTGGGCCCACCTGCCAGCGACCTAAACCAACCCTATGTCACTGACGTGTGGCCCCCACACGTCAGGTTTGACCCGGACCGTGCCCCGTTGACCTGATGATGTCAGGCTGACGCAGTTAATTATTTTCTGGATTTATTCTTATTCAGGAAATTTCAGAAAATAATGCTAACTTCAAAAATTCATAGAAATTCAACCGGAACTCTAAATGAAATACATTATATATGAAAAATGATCAGAAAAATCCAATCTATCCATCTGTACTGGTTTCATGCATGTTAGAACAATTTATGACTACTGTTTAGGACAAATGGTATGAATGACATTTAAATAACCACATGTGGAGTTTGAATTTGAATCTTGGATTCAAACCAACTCCATTTAACCTACTGCTAGATGCATTAGCTCAAATCACAGCATATTGCCATGTCATGATCATGCATCATATTGTGCATTGCATTGATTGTGTTTCTTCCTTGTTTGTCGGTGTTTGTCCCTTCTCGATAGACGTGGTACCGAGGATGAGATCGATGACACCAATGAAGAACTATACTATCTTCAGAAGTGCCGGGCAAGCAAAAACCCCTTGTTCATTCCGATACAATCCCACTCTCTCGCTCCTGCTCTCTTTTACTGCATTAGGGCAACAACGATTCATATGTTACTTGCCGCAGTAGCTGAACCCCTTTATCCTCTGCATGACCTGTCATTGCCACAGTAAATAGATGAAACCCACTAGGATGAGTAGGAGTTGTTTGAGCCCTGTTGTGCCTACTCATTCATGCTTGTTTGTCATTCCTGCTACTGCCTAGAGTTGAGTCAGGTCTGATTCATCGGGGATGAATCAGAGGTGTGTGAACATGTCCTACTGTGTGTGAGCTAAGTGTGTGAACACGATTTGGTAAAGGTAGCGGTGAGAGGCCATGTAGGAGTACATGGTGGGTTGTCTCATTGCAGCCGTCCTCTGAGTTCTGTGTTTGTGATCCATGAACAGTGACTACCACGCATTGGGCTCCGGGCACTCCAAGCTCTCTCGACTTATTAATCAACTTGATCTCTGTCCAGGAGTTGCAACTAGTTTCTGGTGTTTGTAGGTAGTGTTAGTAGTCTACCAAGTGGCACCCGGTACAGGTGGGCTTGGGACAGACCAGGCACAGTGGCCTTGTGTACCAAGTGGCACCCGGATGGTGGACTTGGGAACCCTGCACACATTGTTTGGGGCCGTGAGCGACACCCCGGCCGGATCTCCTTGCGGATGGAACCCGAATAGGCGATAAACTTGGACGAGAGACTTGTGTGGTTAGTCAGGTCGTGGCCGACTCCCTCGCCAGGCTTCCGCTTGAAGGTTGCCGAGATACACGAGGTGTACATGGCGGTAAGTGGCGAGAGCGTGTGTGAAGAAGTACACCCCTGCAGGGTTAATATGATCTATTCGAATAGCCGTGTCCGCGGTAAAGGACTTCTGGGTTGCCTGTACAGTTCATAGACAAGTGAAAGTGGATACTCTAAAATACGCAAGATAAGCGTGAGTGCTATGGATGGCGTTCTCGTAGGGAGACGGGAGCGGATCCGTAGTGGTGTATTGATATGGTGAATATGTGGACTCGTGTGCGCCACCTCAAAAGAGTTACTTGCAGTCATAGTTCAGGTTAGCCACTGAGTCAAAGCTGGCTTGCTGCAGTTAAACCCCACCATCCCCTTGTTGATAATGATGCATATGTAGTTAGATCTGATGTAAGTCTTGCTGGGTACATTTGTACTCACGTTGCTTAATTTATGTTTTTGCAGAGAGACTTCAGTCTCGCTAGTAGTACCGCGTGGACTTCGACGTTTAGCTTGTTACCTCAGCTACGATCTTGTGCCCTCGGCACAATCGGGTAGATAGTCAGGCTTCTCAGCCCTTTTCATTTGTAGATGTCTTTACTCAGACATGTTAAGCTTCCGCTTGTGCTTGACTTGTATGCTCTGAATGTTGGGTCATGAGACCCATGATTGTAATATCTCGCTCCTCTGAGCCTATGGAATAAAATACTTGAGTCGTAGAGTCATGTTATGATGCCATGTTGTATTTGCACATATCGAGCATATCGTGTGTATGTTATTGAAATGCTTGGTATGTGTGGGATCTGACAACCTAGTTGTTTATCCTTGGTAGCCTCTCTTACCGGGAAATGTCTCCTAGTGTTTCCACTGAGCCATGGTAGCTAGCTACTGCTCCGGAACACTTAGGCTGGCCGGCATATGTCCTTCTTCGTTCCTGTGTCTGTCCCCTCGGGGAAATGTCACGCGATGAATTCCGGAGTCCTGTTAGCCCGCTATAGCCCGGTTCACCAGAGTCCTGCTAGCCCAGTGCTACAGCCTGGATTCACTCGCTGATGACCGACACGTTCGTTGTTGGGTCATGTATGTCTGTCCCTGTAAGCTAGTGCCACTTTGGGTTCACGACTAGCCATGTCAGCCCGGATTCTTTGTCATATGGATGCTAGCGGCACTACCATATACGTGAGCCAAAATGCGCAAACGGTCCCGGGCCAGGTAAGGTGGCACCCATGGGAACACCGTGCGTGAGGCCGCAAAGTGATATGATGTGTTACATGCTAGATCGGTGTGACTTAGGATCGGGGTACTGACAGGTTTGGTATTAGAGCTTGACTGCCTGTAGGATTACCAAGCCAAACTGGTCGAAGTTGTGTCTAGAAATGCTTTAGTTATATGTAGGGGAATTGATTGTGGGATGGAACGTAAGGCTCTTTTTACTCCTTATACCTTATGCCCTTCTGATCTGAGTCATCTTATCTTTCCTACGGGGTTAAGGAACTAGACTTTCTCTTCTTTCTATCAGGATGGCGTGTTACTAATCCGTAGACCTATAGGATTGTTGGTTTCAAGCCTCAGTTCAGTTGCTGCTATTTCTGTGTATTCATAGCTGGCCTCAGATTCTTGATATTGTGCTTCTAAGTGGTTATGCCACCACTTTTGTAGCATGTCTCAAATCTTTTCGAGCAATTACAGCCGTTATGCTGTCCGAGTCGTCCCAGGTTTCTAAACAATCCGATGCATTTGCAAATCCCTTCTTCCTGTTCCCGATGTCCTCTCTGGCCAGTTTAACCACACTAATCGGTTAGTTGAGGTACTCTATTGCCTTGACATATATGTTGTAATTATTATTATGGCCCTAAGTGTCTTGGAGTATTACCTAGTAATCTAGCCATGTTTGAGTTCCCAGTGTGATGATCCTGGCCATCATTCTCGAGAGCATCCCGTGATGCCACTTAGTAGTAGGTATTCTATTCCTGGGTTTTCGAACCAAGATTCACCCTACTTACTTCATGTTGATAGTGTTGCTAGTTCCTTTAGGTTATTAGTTACCTTTGCATTAGTCCTCGAGGTCCGTGATATTTCCTTCTTCCAAATACTATGAACCATTTATGGCAGAAGTTCTTTGAACCAAAAGATCACAACAAGAGTGCTCTTGACGAGTTCTCGATTCTATGTTGTTACTCTGCCAGTTCTACCTTTCTGCATGGGTTATCCGGAAGAAACCTGTTGAACTTGGTTTGACATACTAACCTGTGCATCCACAACTCAGAAAGTTATATGTTCCTTGAGTTATCCCTCTTTAGTTGTATTCTGACCCCCGTCTATCATTTGATAGTAAGGAGTAGTTGTGCAATCGTGTTTATCGATGCCTATTACTCTTGTGGTCTGTCAAGCCATTCTATTCTGGAATGACCAGGAGAATCAAACTCCAGTATCTCATCCATTTCTAGGATTGGATCAAAGTAGTTGTATTTCGCAGATCAAAATGCCAATCCAGCTTTTGTTCTGTTCTACCTTGGAGTATCACCCTCTTACATAACAAGAGTATCGTGAGAATTGCACACCCTCTTATGAACTCTTGATATAGTGATACTTTTCGCCATCATTATTCATTCCTCGGTTTCGTGTTGTCGCAACCGGAGTACCGACAAGTGAATCGTGATGTGTGAAATCTATATTCCTAGCAACCATGTTGCATAGTGATTAATGAACGATAATCTCATTCTTAGTGTGTTGGTTATGGAATCATCATTCTAAGATTGATCGTGCTACCTAGTCGATTCTCCTGGTGCACTCCTGGATCGATGAGTTAGGATTATTTCAAATCTTCGGTCTATTGATTATATCGTCTTTCCCTGAAAAGCAAGATTGTTCTTGAGCTTAGTAACATATCGGTGGTTCGTGATTTTCCGAATATCTTCTCGGAAGCATCACCAGGTCGTTACTTGACCGCTGTGTTAAGTTTGTGATCATGTTGGTTTCCTTGTAAACCACCCTTTCTCCAAGAATCTGTGTTGGGTACCCCTGAGCTAGTTGGTTAAGCTGAACAACAACTTGGAGAGTTGGAAGATGGAAGCTTGTCCGATTTAGTTCATTTAAAGGGATATCTTGTATGTGTGTTGAAGAAAGATGATATCTTCATCGATTGATCCTTGTGACCAGTTGCTGGACCTATTGTCTTGCCAAAACTTTGATTTGAGTGTGGGCTATCCTCAAATCAAATCAGAACCAACGATGTTCGTAATGTTGTCTTACTCGTGGATTTTCCTCGAGCATACACCGTTATATCTTTTGTTCTGGCCAATGCTATCACTTGTTCACATGATTGTGGAATTCTATATGGAAATCCCGATGACTTGTTGTTGAGCCCATCAGCAGCATTTTGTCTCATCCATGATTCGTGTTGAACATCCAACTAGTGTTGGAAACTTTTATAAGCATTATCTTCATGTCCCGCTCATGAAGCATATGCTGGATGTAAGAAGTGACTTTCTCTGATTCACGTGCATTTGGTGCAAGTTGCCGCCGTGAGTTCGAGAAAGGTTTGTTTTGTTTCCCCTGGAATCATCCCAAGTTAGTCATGCCTATGTGCGAAGTACTCTATGGATTGATAGGTCGGCCGCCTCCAATCCATATGTGTTCCCTAGCACACCAAGCCACTGATTGATTTGTTCAAGGAAAAGAAGCTCCTTCTTAAGAGCTAACCCGGGCTTATAAAAGGACTTCGATATCCTCGTTGATGGTTCCCACTTGAACTCGGTAGTGTTTTGTTGTAAGACTACTATGTGGTCATGCTTGTCTGGAATAGCGTGTTCACATGTGTGTAGCAGAACTAGCTCATGTTTTGGAGCTTGCTATCGTAGCTCATTCCCCGAGAATCTTGCAACGCCATCTCGTCAATTTGTGTTGCAAACTTTCATTTTCTTCCTAGACTCGATGAGTCTGGATTATTCTGACACCAACCAGATCTGAATCTCGGGCAGATATGATGGTTGGAACCTTTCCAAGATCTATGATGTAGGTCCCGACAAGGTTGATGTTTTGGCCGACACACCTAGCCGGAAAATCTATCATTGTAGTATCTTGAATGAGAAAATTTGCCCATCTTCTCTATAAGGATTTCTTGTGACTTATTATAGAAGTTGCTCCTTATGGATCCTTTGTGTTTCCGAAGTCCGACCTTTTCTTGATGTTCTAGATATCAAACCATATCTATGAATGGATTATGCTAACACATCAAGGAGAACATTAGAAGCGGAGTGCTAAATGTCTCTCGGTCTATCATCCAGATTTTGATCCCTTGGCCTCGCTAAGGTGAAATCTGAGAAAGTGTTATCTTCCTTCGCATCGGCATCCTCCATCACCATTCGTCATGGTAGTATGTTGTGTTGCCAGGATCCTTGACACAGATGTTGGTAAGACCCTGATGAATATGGAAATGCTCAAGTTCTTGAGGGCATGCTCAGACACTAGGTTATACCCTCGGTATCAATTGGAATGTGCCTTCCTTTTTGCCGAGTTGTTCTATAACTGTAGTTTCCGTTCCAAACTGGGTATGACATTCTTTCGAATTCCTTCAATCGATCAATTTTGAATTGCCTTAGGCTGGTATAAAGAGTTTCAATGATCTCTGATTCAAAGATAATTATTTTTGCCACTTAAGAGGATATTTCTACGAGTCACCCTCCTTCAAGATGTCTTGTTATGGTATCATGGCAATTCAACTCCTCGCTACGTTGACAACCGTTCACCACCCTCTTAAGTGTGGAATTGGTTTCTACCTAGTGAACCTTTGTCATCTGTCTCACTCCATCCCTTCAGATGTATGCTTCGTGTCTCAGCTCGAGAGATGTTGCTATGTCTCATTCCATGAGTTGATCCTAAGTTGTTCGACCTTTGATAAGATCGATCCTTCTAGAGTCTTTCTTTCCCTCTCATTGTCATGTTAGTTGGAGTTCTCAAAGCAAGACGACAAGACAAAGATGGTGATCGAATTAACGCCCTTATGAAGTGCCACCTGGATCGTGAAGATTGTGTTACGTTGCGTCCCCCTTCATCTTACCCTACGCTTGAATCTCGGGACGAGATTCTTGTGTAGTGGGGGTGAGTTGTCACATCCCTAGCTCTGACCATGCCTAGTGCTAGCATCTGGTGTTGCATCATGTTTACTTTTCACAGAAAGTTGAAATGGGGATGACAGAACCCCCAGCACCCCCCTAAAGACAACTAGGGTTTACTAAAATCTTTTTTCAATGAACCTGAAATGCCCTTCTAAAATGTCCATCATTTTTGTCCTGGGTTAGAACCTCTGGCAAAATTGGTTCACATTTTTCTAGGACAACATTGGGTCACTGAATTAAATCATACTCTAATTGCATTTGGGCATTTAAATGCTATATAATATTTTAAACGTCCAAATAATCCCAAACTGAAATGTTCCATGTTGGATATGTCCTAAACAATGGGCATGTGCAGTTTGGTGATTTTTGAAAATGCCTAAGTATTTTTAGAAAAGCCACAAAGTTACAGAAAAATAGAAAACAGGAAATAAAAGAGAGAGAGAGAGAGAGAGACTTACCTGGAACTTACCGTGCAGCCCACCTGGGCGGCCCAGCTGGCGGCCCAGCCAAGTGGCCCAGTCCACCACCGCTTTCCCTCCTGCCGTCTTCCTCCTGCCAGTAGGAGCAGCTGCGTGCTCGCACACGCGCCGCCGAGGAGGCCAGCTCCTCCCTGCCTGGCTGCCTCCTTCCCCCTGGACGTCTCCCGCAGCGCCACGCACCCCCTCAGGCCCCTCTCGACTCCCTCCCGTGCTCATCCCCTTCCCTACTGCTCTCCCTCTCGCTCCGCAACTCGTGCCGAGTGCCACCATCGCCACCGACGCCGTTCGTCGCGGCCACAGCCACCGCCCGCCTCGCCGACGCCCCAGGAAGCTCCGCCTCGCCTCCCTCTTCATCCTCACCTAGACGAAAGGCGCCGGAAGCCCTGGATGTCGCCAGCTCCGCTGTTCCCCTCCTCAGCCACCGAGGATTGCCGCCATCGATTCGTCGCCTTCCGGCCTGCCCCGAGCCCTCCGAGCTGCTCTTCGACCTTGCTATGAGCCCCGAAGTATTTCCCCTCACCTCTCCCTCTCTGGTCCGTCCCCTAGCTAGCTGCGCCGCCATGGCCGGAGCTCGCCGTCCGCCATGGCCGGCGAGCCCCGTGCCCCGGAGCTCCTACACTTGCGTTCGTTGCACCGGCGTGCTCCTAGTGACCCCAGGAACCCGTAGAGCCCCTCAGCTGATCTCTCCGTGCCGTGTAATGCCGAACCTGACCCCATCCGAGCTCCGGCCGCCGCAAAACTCGTCTCCGGTGCCTCCGCAGGCCACCCCAGCTCCAGCCGCCACACCACTGGATGTGCCCCTCTGCCAGCTCCCCGTAGATGCTCCCCGCGCGCCAAAACAGACCATGTAGCGAAATCCCGACGCCCTCCGCCTCGGATTTGGTCGCCGGCGTTTACACGCCGGTGATGATGACGTGGCAACGTCATTAGGACTTAATCGCACTTAGTTTAATCACACCAGCCACTGACATTAGGGCCCCACGAGCTAAATAACCTCGGGTTATTATCTTAACTAGATTTAGTTACAACCAGTGGGCCCACGAGTCAGCTTTGACCATGCTGATGTGGCCGTTGACTGGGCCCACCTGCCAGCGACCTAAACCAACCCTATGTCACTGACGTGTGGTCCCCACACGTCAGGTTTGACCCGGACCGTGCCCGTTTGACCTGCTGACGTCATGATGATGTCAGGCTGACGCAGTTAATTATTTTCTGGATTTATTCTTATTCAGGAAATTTCAGAAAATAATGCTAACTTCAAATATTCATAGAAATTCAACCGTAACTCCAAATGAAATACATTATATATGAAAAATGATCAGAAAAATCCAATCTATCCATCTGTACTGGTTTCATGCATGTTAGAACAACTTATGACTACTGTTTAGGACAAATGGTATTAATGACATTTAAATAACCACATGTGGAGTTTGAATTTGAATCTTGGATTCAAACCAACTCCATTTAACCTACTGCTAGATGCATTAGCTCAAATCACAGCATATTGCCATGTCATGATCATGCATCATATTGTGCATTGCATTGATTGTGTTTCTTCCTTGTTTGTCGGTGTTTGTCCCCTCTCGATAGACGTGGTACCGACGATGAGATCGATGACACCAATGAAGAACTATACTATCTTCAGAAGTGCCAGGCAAGCAAAACCCCCTTGTTCATTCCGATACAATCCCACTCTCTCACTCCTGCTCTCTTTTACTGCATTAGGGCAACAAAGATTCATCTGTTACTTGCTGCGGTAGCTGAACCCCTTTATACTCTGCATGACCTGTCATTGCCACAGTAAATAGATGAAACCCACTAGCATGAGTAGGAGTTGTTTGGGCCCTGTTGTGACTACTCATTCATGCTTGTTTGTCATGCCTGCTACTGCCTAGAGTTGAGTCAGGTCTAATTCATCGGGGATGAATCAGAGGTGTGTGAACATGTCCTACTGTGTGTGAGCTAAGTATGTGAACACGATTTGGTAAAGGTAGCGGTGAGAGGCCATGTAGGAGTACATGGTGGGTTGTCTCATTGCAGCCGTCCTCTGAGTTCTGTGTTTGTGATCCATGAACAGTTACTACCACGCATTGGGCTCCGGGCACTCCAAGCTCTCTCGACTTATTAATCAACTTGATCTCTGTCCAGGAGTTGCAACTAGTTTCTGGTGTTTGTAGGTAGTGTTAGTAGTCTACCAAGTGGCACCCGGTACAGGTGGGCTTGGGACAGACTAGGCACAATGGCCTGGTGTACCAAGTGGCACCCGGATGGTGGACTTGGGAACCCTGCACACATCGTTTGGGGCCGTGAGCGACACCCTGGCCGGATCTCCTTGCGGATGGAACCCGAATAGGCGATAAACCTGGACGAGAGACTTGTGTGGTTAGTTAGGTCGTGGCCGACTCCCTCGCCAGGCTTCCGCTTGAAGGTTGCTGAGATACACGAGGTGTACATGGCGGTAAGTGGCGAGAGCGTGTGTGAAGAAGTACACCCCTGCAGGGTTAATATGATCTATTCGAATAGCCGTGTCCGCGGTAAAGGACTTTTGGGTTGCCTGTACAGTTCATAGACAAGTGAAAGTGGATACTCTAAAATACGCAAGATAAGCATGAGTGCTATGGATGGCGTTCTCGTAGGGAGACGGGAGCGGATCCATAGTGGTGTATTGATATGGTGAATATGTGGACTCGTGTGCCCCACCTCAAAAGAGTTACTTGGAGTCGTAGTTCAGGTTAGCCACTGAGTCAAAGTTGGCTTGCTGCAGTTAAACCCCACCATCCCCTTGTTGATAATGATGCATATGTAGTTAGATCTGATGTAAGTCTTGTTGGGTACATTTGTACTCACGTTGCTTAATTTATGTTTTTGCAGAGAGACTTCAGTCTCGTTAGTAGTACCGCGTGGACTTCGACGTTTAGCTTGTTACCTCAGCTACGATCTTGTGCCCTCGGCACGATCGGGTAGATAGTCAGGCTTCTCAGCCCTTTTCATTTGTAGATGTCTGTACTCAGACATGTTAAGCTTCCGCTTGTGCTTGACTTGTATGCTCTGAATGTTGGGTCACGAGACCCATGATTGTAATATCTCGCTCCTCGGAGCCTATTGAATAAAATACTTGAGTCGTAGAGTCATGTTATGATGCCATGTTGTATTTGCACATATCGAGCATATTGTGTGTATGTTATTGAAATGCTTGGTATGTGTGGGATCTGACAACCTAGTTGTTTATCCTTGGTAGCCTCTCTTACCAGGAAATGTCTCCTAGTGTTTCCACTGAGCCATGGTAGCTTGCTACTGCTCCGGAACACTTAGGCTGGCCGGCATGTGTCCTTCTTCGTTCCTGTGTCTGTCCCCTCGGGGAAATGTCACGCGATGAATTCCGGAGTCCTGTTAGCCCGCTACAGCCCGGTTCACCGGAGTCCTGCTAGCCCAGTGCTACAGCCTGGATTCACTCGCTGATGACCGACATGTTTGTTGTTGGGTCATGTATGCCTGTCCCTGTAAGTTAGTGCCACTTTGGGTTCACGACTAGCCACGTCAGCCCGGATTCTTTGTCATATGGATGCTAGCGGCACTATCATATACGCGAGCCAAAATGCGCAAACGGTCCCGGGCCAGGTAAGGTGGCACCCGTGGGAATACCGTGCGTGAGGCCGCAAAGTGATATGATGTGTTACATGCTAGATCGGTGTGACTTAGGATCGGGGTCCTGGCTCTATACCTGCTTCTGTCATAGTGTCTCCAACTCCTTTACTGGCCACAACAACAATTGCTTTCCACTCCGGGAGGGTCGGGATTTTCTTGGGACAGTTTGCAAAGATTACAATACAAGCAACATTCAACAGTGCATTCGTGGATGACGTATACTCTATATAGTGTATGATTTACATTTTATATACTATTTAAATTTAACAGACCTGAATACCAACCTATACCTACTTTTGTCGTGGTGTCTCCAACTCCTTTACTGGCCACAACAACAATTGCTTTCACCATGATCCGTCGACTTACATTCATTGCCTTATAAGTTGTTGTGTGGATGGACCAAAGCTAAGGTGGTGTTCTTACTTGAAGAAACAACCTACTTATGATTACACCCTCCATGCGAGCATCCACAAATACAAGAGAAGTAATTAAGATAATCTAACCATGGCATGAAACATACAGATCCAAAACAACCCCTTATGAAACAATTCATAACTTGGGGTTTAGGCTTTAGTCACCCCTGTAATGCATCATCTACAAACTAAATCCACAATGCCTTCCCGCTAGGCCCAAAGATGGTGAAGTGTCATGTAGTCAACGTTCACACGACACCACTAGAGGAAGAACAACATACATATCATCAAAACATTGAACGGTAATCAAGTTCACATGATTACTCACAAATCATAATTGTGTTCATGATCACTGGATATAAGTATGTGTTTAACAATCTGAACATATAATCTTCCACCAAGTAAACCAATTAGTATCAACAATAGTACGTAATCAACACTGTTATCACTCCTAGGTACCAATCTGAGGTTGGATACAAAGATTGAGCACAAGAGATGAACTAAGGTTTGGAGATTAGATGGTGCTGGTGAGGATGTTAATGGAGATGGGGCCTCCCACGATAAGAGGAGTTTTGGTGATGACGATGGCTTCAATTTCCCCCTCCCGGAGGGAAGTCTTGCGGAATCGCCCCGCCAGAGAGCAAAAGTGCTCATGCCCTGGTTCTGCCTCGAGATGGCGGTGACTCATCCTGAAAGTATTCTTGATATTTTTTCTAAGGCAAATGGCTTTATATAGGAGAAGATCATCGTCAATGGACCTCCACGGGCCCCATAAGCCTGGGTGGCGCTGATACGTCTCCAACGTATCTATAATTTTTTATTGTTCCATGCTGTTATATTATCATTCTTGGATGTTTTATAATCATTTTATATCATTTTTTGGTACTAACCTATTGACATAGTGCCAAGTGCCAGTAGCTGTTTTCTGCATGTTTTTTACATCACAGTAAATCAATACCAAACGGAGTCCAAACGCAGCGAAACTTTTTATGGATTTTTTTACTAGAAGACATCCAATGGGCCGGAGAAGTGCCTGGGGGTGCTCCCAGGGGAGCACAACCCACCAGGGCGCTAGGAGGCCCAGGCGTGCCCTAGTGGTTTGTTCCCACCTCGGGTGCCCCCTGAACCGACTCTTTGCTCTATAAATACCCCAATATTCCGGAAACCCTAGGGGAGTCGACGAAAATCAATTCCAGCCGTCGTAGAGTCCAGAACCACCAGATCCAATCTAGACACCATCACGAAGGGGTTCACCACTTCCATTTGTGCCTCTCCGATGATGCGTGGGTAGTTCTTTGTAGACCTTCGGGTCCGTAGTTAGTAGCTAGATGGCTTCCTCTCTCTCGTTTGATTCTCAATGCAATGGTCTCTTGGAGATCCATATGATGTAACTCTTTTTGCGGTGTGTTTGTTAGGATCCGATGAATTTTGAGTTTATGAACAAATCTATCTTTTTATCCATGAAAGTCATTTGAGTCTCTTTCATCTCTTATATTCTTGATTGCTTATAGCCTCGTATTTATTCTCTGATATTTGGGTTTTGTTTGGCCAACTTGATCTATTTATCTTGCAATGGGAAGAGGTGCTTTGTAGTGCGTTCGATCTTACGGTGCTTGATCCCAGTGACAGAAGGGGAACCGACACGTATGTGTCATTGCTACTAATGATAAAACGATGGGGTCTATTTCTACATAAATAGATCTTGTCTACATCATGTCATCGTTCTTATTGCATTACTCCGTCTCCCCATGAACTTAATACACTAGATGCATGTTGGATAGCAGTCGATGTATGGAGTAATAGTAGTAGATGCAGGCAGGAATCGGTCTACTAATCTTGGACGTGATGCCTATGTAATGATCATTTCATGGATATCGTCATGATTATTTGAAGTTCAATCAATTGCTCAACAGTAATTTGTTTACCCACCGTTTGCTATTTTTCTCGAGAGAAGCCACTAGTGAAACCTACGGCCCCGGGTCTCTTTCTCATATTATTTGCCTTTGCGATCTATTTTATTTTCCTTTTATTTTCAGATCTATTAAATCAAAAATACAAAAATACCTTGCTGCAATTTATTTTAGTTGGCGTAGATCTTTCAATATTTACAACTCTCTCACGTTCGTTTGCCAAATTTTGGCGCCGTTGCCCGAAAGGGATTGACAACCCCTTTAATATGTTGGGTTGCAAGTATTTGTTATTTGTGTGCAGGTGCTGTTTACGTACAGTTGCTTGGTTCTCCTACTGGTTCGATAATCTTGGTCTCATCACTGAGGGAAATACCTACTGTCGCTGTGCTGCATCATCCCTTCCTCTTTGGGGAAATACCGACGTAGTCCTAGCAGACATCAAAAGGAATTTTTGGCGCCGTTGCCGGGGAGGATCTTCAACATCTACGAGGTTCCTAATCACAAATCTCATCTCCTCGCAGTTTAAATTATTTGTCATTTGCCTCTCGTTTTCCTCTCCCCCACTCCACAAAAGTTTGTCGATTTATTCACCCTCTTTTTCGTTCGTCGTTTTCTTGCCGGATCTGTTTTTGTGTGCAATCTTATTTGCCATTATTATCGTCATGGATAGTTATTCCTCTATTGCGTGCACTCCTGAGAATGAAGTTCTCAACTTTAAACAAAGGGGAGGAGAAATTTAAAAGATGCTTGGTATAGAATTTGCAATGCTCATAATAGATCTATCCGTAAGCAATCTACCATTGTTCTTCTTCGTTGTTTTTATGTGGGCATCACCACTTGGTATAGATTCGTCCTTGATACGATTACAGGTGGAAATTTCTTGATATGTCTCTCTCTTGATGCTTTTAATGCTATTGGAAATTTAGTAGGCTCACCACCTCTTATGATTAATGAAACAACTTTGACTCTTGAGCATGTCATGGAAAGATTAGATGCTATTGAAAAGAAAATGCTTACTGAAGAGCATATTTAAAACTTGGATAAAAAGATGCACAATTTTTCTACTAAGATCGGGTCAAAAGAGGGAGAAGTTTTTAAGTTGTTAAAAGAAAATGGGACCATAATTCATGAAAGAATTGAAGAAAGCCCGTCTCGGATTGATAAACTGGAAGAAATCTTTAGTAATTTAAGCACGGCTTTCGCTTCCACTAAAACTATTGAAAAAACTCCTATAAAGATTGGCAAGACTACTCAAGTTACTAAGAACAATGGTGCAACTTCTAGTAATAACAGTAAAGAGGATCTTAAGATGATTAGTATTCACCCGAATTTTGTTGAAGTTATAAGAGATCCCTTTGGCAAGAATGAATTCTTTAAATTTGTTCCTAGGAGTATTGTCAATGAAAATCTTTATGCTAAATCTTGAAGAATTCTAAGTGTTTGATTGAATAGTTGGATAAGGATGAAAAACTTAGATCCTTGCTTTAAGGGCGTGAAACAATAGCGCTTGTTGGGAGGCAACCCAATGAATAAAATTTATTTTTGCCTTTTGCTTTCTATTATTGAGTGTTAGCACAATTATGCTACTGTTATGATTTTGTTTTTTTGTTTTAATTAGTGTTTGTGCCAAGTAAAGCCTTTAGGATCTTCTTGAGTGATAGTTGTTTGATCTTGCTGAAAAATAGAAACTCATGCACTCACGAAAATAATTTTCATAAATCCCAGAAACATGATTTTGCTCTGATTCTTTTTGTAGAAGATTAATATACAAATTTCTCAGATTTTCCTAATTTGTCAAGATTTTTGGAGTTACAGAAGTATTCGAAATATCAAGATTTCTAAAGACTGTTCTGTTTTTGATAGATTCTCTTTTCTTTGCGTTGTGTGCTTGTTTTGATGATTCTATGGTTTTCTTTGATGAGTTTTTGCCATAGAAAAGTTGGAATACAGTAGATATTATGAAAGAATAAAATATGAATTGGTTTGCTACATCACTTATATTAATGATTTGTTTCCTTATACTAATGAATCTCACGAAGGTTTTGTTGAGTTTTGTGTGATTGAAGTTTTCAAGTTTCGGGTTATGTTACGATGAATGAAGGAATAAGGAGTAAGAAGAGCCTAAGCTTAGGGATGCTCATGTCACCCCAAGTTATTATCCAAAGAGAAGCAAGCAACTAATCTTGGGGATGCCCCGAGTGGCATCCCCTCTTTCTTCTAACTAGATAATACCCCGCGCGTTGCTGCGAATTATTGGCAAGCAATTCGGGACGGAGATGGGAAAATTTAGCAAATAGCAAGAGATGAACCTGGCCAAATAAAAATACATGTTTCAATCAAGATAATCATGTGTGTTATAGAATTAAACTCAATGAATACTGAATAGTTTCTTGGGGAAAAAACAACAATCCTTGATGTGTGAAGAAAGAATATAATGATTTAAATTTCAAGAAAAGGATTACTATATGTAAGGCTGGTGGTTTGGTTAAAATAGCTAAGCAGGTAGGTCACCCGAACCTCACCTAGAAAAGGTAGGTAGAAAAAAGAAAAGTTGAGTCTTGCTCCAAGTGCCACTGAAATCAGTCATAAAACAACAAAAATGCACATACAAAGAATAGCTCCACTGAGGGGTTCGTTCCTTGAAAAAGGAGAATAGAAAATAGTATACAAATGTAATAACATGCTTCAGTAAATAAATCATTTTGAAGCACGATTATAGTTTATAGCATAATAACATTAAATCCAGATGTACATCCTTGTTGCAGACCTAGCTTACCAAAAGTCAATGTAGTAGCACGTAATATTAGGAAGCAAGGTGAAAAATAAAGGCCTAAGAACTGACACGCCAGAATGTTGAAGTGGAGTGCACTGTATATAGAACAAAAAATATACAAATGACAATTCAAAAGAATGAAAATCAAAAGCTTCTCAAAATGCTTCAATCCCTATCCACTACACCACGGTAGAGCTTACGTGACACATTTATGTGGGCAAAGGTCTACTAATCTTCACAAAATAACTGTCACCGTAGGTTTTAAGTTTTGTCTTCGGAACATGTGTAGGCAAAGGTACACCATTGTAGTCATATTATGTGTTGGCAACCACTAACTAACTATGTATTTGTCAGTAATCTCTTAATAACGTGTTATGTGTCGGCATATGTAAGGGCTTTGACAGTTCATCAGTCGGTGTAGGTACGTATTTAGCGATATAAAATGTGTCGGCGTATATAGGGTGTATAGACTCAGATTAAGTGTCGGCATAGAGGGACACATGTCAATCGACTGCCTTGGCGCGCAATTTCGGCGCGCGAGTGAAATTTTTGCCTCTTCGTGCAAAGTATCCCCGCAAAATACTCCCCCTCCCCCCTGCAAAATACCCCAAATCGACCCCAACCCTAACCCGTGCCTTCCGCCGCCGCCCTCGCGTTCGATCCACTCAATTGGCTGCCGCCGTCGCGCACATCCAGTCCTGCCGCCATCGCCGCCGCCCTCGCGCTCCACCCCGTCCTCGCGCCCCCTCCTCCCTAGCTCCATCGCCGTCCTCGCACCCCCTCCCCCCGAGCTCCAGCCCTAGATTGACTCACCGTCGTCGCGCTTCACATCCAACCGCCGCCGCCCCCTCCCCCCTCCCCCCTGACATGTAGCCGCCGTCCTTGCCAATCCCCATCCCTGTCCCTGCTGCCGCCAGGGACCCATCTCCGGGCTCCCTGCTGTCGCTGGGGATCCGTCTCCCTGCTGCCGCCGGGGTTCCATTACCGGGCTCCTACCGCCGCCGGAGCTCCATCTCCGGGCTCCTGCCGCCGCCGGAGCTCCATCTCCGGGCTCCTGCTGCCGCCGGACCTCTGCTGTGCTGCTGCCGGAGCTCCATCTCCGGGCCTGTTACTGCCGGACGTGTGCTCTGCTGCTGCCGGAGCTCCATCTCCGAGCCTGCTGCTGCCGGACCTCTACAGTGTTGCTGCCGGATCTCTGCTCTGCTGCTGTCAGGCTCCATCTCCGGCCAAGCTCCATCTCTGCTCCACTCCCGCAGCTCCGTCTCTGTGCCCCGAGTAAGCATCAACTCCTCCCTAGATTACGTTCTCTGTATCTGAATCATATGCAGTTGTTTGTGACAGTAGACAGCTGGACAAGAATGTGCATTTGTTGCTTGAATGGTTATTGTTTTGTACTTCTATTGCTTGAATAATGATTGTCGCTTCACCGATGCAAAACTAACACTACAGCACTGGCCATATTCAGATACTTGGCAACTTTGATATTAAGGTTGCATCATGGACAAAACCTGGTTGTCTAAGCCTAGGTACATCAAGTTTCCTTTTTGCAAACTCATAAACGGTATAATTTTGTCATGAACTGTTCTGATATCTAAAAATAACAATTACATGTAGGCACACAAATGAGTATCTGCAGGGGTTAGACAAGTTTATAGAGTTTGCTTTTATTAATTCAACAAATGGAAACAAAATCTTATGTCCTTGCAAGATATGTTTGAACTCTAAATGGAGAACAGCAACAGAAGCACGTGACCATTTGATATGTGATGGTTTCATGGAGGGGTATCATACATGGTTGTTTCATGGAGAATCTAGCCACGCTAGCCCTAATATTGAGGAGGTAGAAGTAGAGAGTTCACCGGCAGAAAATGAATTAGCTAATTTCTTGCGAGACATAGCTTGTGGATTAGATGATGGGGGGTGTTGGAAGAGAACAATGAGGACAATAACAACCCTAGGACGGATGGTGATGATGATACCAAGGCTTATTTGAAGATGGTTGATGATGACAACAAAGAACTATACCCCGGGTGTAAAAACTTCTCAAAATTGCGTTTTATTGTCAAATTGCTCCACATCAAACTTCTTGGGCGATGGAGTGACAAAAGTTTTGACATGGTGCTTGAGTTACTTAGTGATGCATTCCCCAAAGGTTCAGTACTTCCCAAAAATTTCAATGAAGCTAAGAAAATAGTTAAATCTATTGGGCTTGGGTATGTTAGTATTCATGCCTGTGAAAATGATTGTGTACTGTTCAGAAATGAATTTGATAAGGAGAATCAATGTCCTAAGTGTAAAACTTCAAGGTGGAAATCAGAAAAGAAGAGTCCTGACGGGAAAAGGGTACATAGAGTTCCTAGAAAGGTTCTTCGCTATTTTCCTATTAAAAGAAGGCTTCAAAGGTACTTTATGTCCTCTAAAACTGCAACTGACATGAGGTGGCATGACGAACAACGGACCAAAGATGGTTTGATTAGGTGCCCAGCGGATGCTATTTTCTGGAAGGATTTTGATTCCAAACATCCACTAATTGGTGATGATAGTCGGAATTTTAGATTGGCTGCAACAACTGATGGCTTTAATCCATTTAGGTCAACAAGGAGTACCTACAGTATTTGGCCAGTCTTTTTGATTCCATACAATCTTCCTCCTTGGATGTGTATGAAGCGGACTAATTTTATCCTTTCTTTGCTCATTCCTGGCCCTAAGGCACCTGGTGGTGATATGGATGTCTATCTTGAACCTTTGGTAGATGATCTAGTAGATATGTACTATCATGGTGTAAAGACATTTGATGCTTCTAAGTCTGAAATATTTGATCTTCGTGCTGCCATCCTTTGCACCATACATGACTTTCCAGGTTTAGGCTACACTCGTGGGTGTGCTACCCAGTGTGAGATAGCTTGTCCTGACTGCCATTCATTCATTGTTCTCTACAATTAAAAAAGGGCAGTTAATATTGCTATATGGGACATTGTAGGTTCTTATCATCCAATCATAAGTTTAGGTCAGATGAAAAGTTATTTGATGGCAAGTCAGAGCATAGGACAGCACCTATACCTCTTACGGGTGAGGAAATCGATGATTTGACAGCAAATCTCGAAACATCCTTTGGAAAAGATCCAGCTGCCAAGAAGACAACAAAGAGAAAATGCAAAGAAGGTGAATCCCCTCCCTTGTATAAAAGAAGATATGTGTGGTTTAAGTTGCCCTATTGGAAAGATCTGATGTTGCGTCATAATTTTGATGTTATGCATATAGAAAAAAATGTATGTGATAACATAGTTAACACACTTCTGGGCCTTGAGGGAAAATCAAAGGATAACGCCAATTCTCGCTTAGATATCCAAGCTTTGGGTATTATGGGGGACCTGCATCCTGTTGAAGTAGAAGAGGGTCAATTGTATATACCTCCAGCACAATATACTTTGACACCCGATCAGATGAAACATTTTCTCCAAGTCTTGATGGGAGTCAAGTTTCCACAAGGCTTTGCAGCTGATATACGACGTTATATCCATGTTGGTGAGAAGAAGATTTCTGGACTGAAGAGCCATGATAATCACATTCTGCTGCAGCACCTTCTTCCGCTTGCAATTCGAAAAATATTGCCAACAAGAGTATGTGCTGCATTGACTCGTGTTAGTAACTTCTTCAAGAAGATTTGCTCACCTGTTATCCGCGTCAGTGATATGCAAATTCTAGAGGCTGAAATAGCTGAGACCTTAAGCATACTTGAAACTATATTCCTGCCAAGTTTTTTTGATGTCATGGTCCACTTGATGGTTCATTTGCCTGCCCAAGTTAGAATTGGTGGTCCAGTACACTTCCGGAGCATGTGGTCAGTAGAAAGGTGATCTTCTAAACAAAGTCTTATAGCAACCTATTTTTTTGCAAATGAATTTTGCAAATAGGCTTACAATCTGTAGTATGTAGGTATTTGGGGCACTGCAAAGGACATGTTCGCACTAGAAGCCATCCGGAAGGATCAATCGCTGAGGGTTATTTGTTTGATGAGGGCCTTACATTATGTTCTCGCTATCTCAAAGGGTGTGAGACTAGGTTCACTCGACAAGATAATAATGTTGAGGTGCTGAATAATGAAACGTCCAACACCAGTCCATACTTGTGCCACAAGGGGCAAGGCTTGGGTAACATTGTATCATTATCAAATAATTCTTGGATCCAAGCACATAGATATGTCTTGTTCAACCACAATGAAATAGAACCTTATGTGAAGTAAGCTGCCCACACTATAGTAATATTATCTCTTTCTTATCTTTCTTATAATATTTAATTTGATACGCAATTATAGGAAGCACCGCGAGCACCTATCCTCAATTGGTCTTCCCAATGAAAAAGCAATCAACACTATGCAACATGAGAAGTTTCATGAGTGGTTTCGAGAGCATGTAAGTAGGACATCACTTGACCTATTGTGCTCAACATTAATCATGTTAACCTGTTGTAACTAACAACAATTCTATACTCAGGTGTTGTCATTAGTTGAAAGAGGTGTAGAAGTATCAGAAGAAATGCAAATTTTAGCCCAAGAGCCTTTCATGATTGCTAGAAAACTTAACAGCTATACTACTAATGGGTTCGATTTCCATACACACTCAAGTGATGACGGTAGACCTATTCAAAACAGTGGAGTAGCTATAGCTGCACAAAATTCAAGAGGAGTAGAGATATATTATGGCATTATTAGGGAGATAGTTGAGCTAAACTACCGCCAAAAAGGATATATGGTGTTATTTCGATGTGATTGGGTTGACAATCGTGAACAAGACAAATGGGTAAAAACCGATCAGTTTGGGGTTACTACTGTTAACTTCAACCATTTATTCAGTAGTGGTGATAAGTTATCAGATGAACCTTTCATCTTAGCATCACAAGCTGCACAAATTTTCTACGTTCCTGAGGTTGATGATAAAGGCTGGTGTGCAGTTGTCCAGAACACAAAACCACATGGCACCTACTCTATGGCCGCTGTGGATGATGAAAATTTGGATGATGAAAATGTAGATCTTGAGAATGCTAATAAGGGGTTGTTAATTGATCTACACACAGATGTTGATCCCGGCATTGATTATACCAAATTTTCTCATGTAAGGACTGATATAGATGGAATAATTGTTGCTGCACCAAAGAGGAAGTAAGTGTGATAATGATTTTCTGCATTTTATTTGGTAGCTGTGTAAAATTTGGTTGTTACTTCAGTTGAAATACTTGCATGTTGTATGGACTGCTAACTCATCTGTAAGCATTTACAGGAGCAGGAGCAAAAATGGCAGCTGCAGCAAGAAGCGCAGAAAGAACTCCTGAATATGAACTCGAAAGGAACAGAACTGTACTTGATGTACGTAGAAGACAAAATGAGAACATGAAGAGAACTTTGAATCTTAAAGGTCTAGCAGATGCATTTGAGGCGGAAGGCCAACCTGCTCCCCAAAAGAAGAAAAAGGTATTGTTGCTAGATATGATATAACTAAAAGAAAACACATGTCTTCCATTTCTTTGTGTTGGATTATAGCTTTGCATCATATACTACTAAAACTATTACATCATCCACACATACATATGCACTATTTCCAGCACACTATTTTCTATCCCTTTTTGCATAGTTAACACTGATTTATGTGGTTAATTGTAGAGACAAAAGCGAACTCCTGTTTCACAAACTCAAGCTCCAGACCGGCAATTGCGGTCTTCTTCAAGATTAAATACTGAAATTTCAACTGAACCTGAGGTTGTATTGAATGAACCTGAAGGTAAGCTTCTTTACTTTGATGTGTGTACCTTCAAGATTAGCAATTGAATGATAACGCATTCTTAGTACTAAACCTATTTTCTGCATTTATTGGATATCAGTCCAGGAAAGGGAGGTTAGGAAAGTTACTGCTATGAAAAGCATATGGGGAAGGCAAAACAAGCCTAAACTCAAGTTGGAAATCAATGAGTATGGCCAGCCTTGTGGTAAATCTGCTACACGGTTCGCCAACTTTGTTGGAACACAAGTAAGAACCAAGGGTTTTCCGGTTGAATTTGATGATTGGAGGAAGGTTGATCTGTCTAAAAAACTTGCTTTATGGACCGAGGCAAAGGTAATACTTGGTTGCTGCTGCTATATTGTTATTGGTTGCTGCTATGTTGCTATATTGTTATTGGTTGTTGCTGCTATATTGTTATTGGTTGTTGCTATGCTGCTATATTGTTATTGGTTGTTGCTATGTTGCTATATTGTTATTGGTTGCTGCTATGCTGCTATATTGTTTAGGAGTTGCTGCTATGCTGCTATATTGTTATTGGTTGCTGCTATGCTGCTATATTGTTTAGGAGTGACTAATGAGTTAGTTTATGTTGTATTGTTCTCTAATGCTTATTTCCAAATGCCAAATTTTCAGTTGTTTTGGGAATTAGACGAACGAGTTTTCCAATGGTATATGAAAACAACACAAATTAAATGGAAAGACTTCAAATCAGACCTAAAGAGGGATTATTATGATGAATCATATGAATATGATGAACTTATAGCATCATGTGATGTTAGAGTTCATCCTGACCAATGGAAGTTGCTTGTTGCATTTTGCTTGACTCCAAAAGCTAAGGTATGCTCTTTGTTAGGTTAGTATTGACCTTTGATTATACTTGTGTGACATGATTGCTTGTGTGACATGATCTTTATCAAACCATTTGGTAGGCTCGCTCAATAAGAGGTAAAAATAATTGAGCACATCACACGCAAAATCACACATCTGGAAGTAAGAGTTTTGCTCGGGTTGACACTAAAATGGTATGCAACCATGCTATTCCTGTTCTAAACTTTGATGTTTGTACATTTTGCTCATTGTTTTAATCTTTCTTATCACTTGACATAGCCCGAGGAGCTCAACTGCCGCCCACATAGACATGAATTGTTTATTGAAACACATACACATCGAATTAGTGGACTTCCTCAAAAAGGGTCTGCAGTAAGAATTGTAAGTTCAGATGCACTCTAATTTCTCGATTCCTTTCATATTTTTGTTTATGTAGTAAGTACTAGGAACTCATAACAATTCCTAAAATCTACAGAAAGAACTTCAAGATGAAGCATTAAAGCACCCAGAATTGTTGGAGAATGGTATTAAGGATGGTGATTTGTTCGCGTTTGTTTGTGGAAAAGAAAAAAATGGATATGTTCATGCTGTTGGTTTGGGGCCAACTCCATCTGACCTAGAGTTGCCAGGAACCCAGCAGTATAAATCTACAAAGCTTCAAATAGCAATGGAAAAGTGTCGTGTATCTAACCAAAAAGTGGAACATCTGCAAGACCAAATGGATGACATGAAGAAGCAAATGGCTGAGATGAGGCAACTTTTTCTATCTTCACAGGGGCAACAAGATGAAACCAATACCACACCTAGACATGAACCAAATACTCCACACCAGGTAGCACTAGTTCTATTATATTGTACCTCTGCCATAGTATATTGTACCTCTGCCATACCGGAACATGTAATGCTGTGATCTCGTTGTAGTTTATTATATTTAACATCTACAATGCTTGATTTTGATGTAGAACATAAGGACAAAAGAAGCCAATAATATTGAAAAAGGCAATGCTCATCTAGAGGAGGTGGCTGAGTCAAATGCTTCTATGCAGAATGATGACACTCTTACTGGAAGAAGAATTGTTAATGTTGAGAAACATAACAGACAACAAGGGGTAAGTCTTTCCTTTCCTTTTGGCCTTTAATTGCCAATATGATGCTATATGAACTTGTTTCTTTACCATGATTATATTCTGAATTGCAAATTTTTCCCATAGGGTGGAAGAGATGTGATACTATATAGCATGACTAGACCTTTAAATGTTGCTATTGCCAAAGGAACAATTCAAACAACTAATCCAAAGGCTGTGGTGGGGGGTGAGCCCCTAGGTTCTCAATATGTCGAAATTGTCATCTATTCGGTGTTCAAAAAGGATACTCAGTTGCCTCGTCCGTATGGGAATGTGTTGACTATGGGAGATGCTAAGGGGAAATCGATTGCATGGCCATCTGCTATGGTAATAATCTAGAGCACTTGGTTTCTTTTCTTTTGTGCTAATCGATCACCTATTAAGTAGTGATTGTTGTTGCAGATCAAAGATCCCAAGAAGACATCTAATGTGCCAGGAGGTGCAGGTACTATGATATACATCAAATTTACATGCCAAATAAAATTAATGTGCCTTAGTCTGTTTCTGCCCACTTATCTGTCCTATAAGACCATTGATGTATTGAATAGCTGTCAATCTCCATATTTGTGTGCACCTTGTTATCTCCAGCCCTTGGCACTTCTCCTACCTTGGAGAAATTTAACAAGTAAAAATCTGCAGCTGTTTGTCAATCTCCATATTTATGTGCACCTATTTCTGTTTATAGCTCCATATTTATCCATACAAAAAAGTAGATACAACTAGCTTGACACCTAAAAGCTTGTTTAAACTCTTGGGCAACTGATTGACACCTAAAAGCTTGTTTAAACTCTTGGGAAAATAAGTATTTAGTAATCTGGAAACTAAGCATATTTAATATGTGTCCATTCTAATTGGTCTCCCCACTGTCATGCTCTTTTTGCATTTTGTTTTAAAAAAGAGGAAAGACATGAATGATACATGCATTCAACAGTTGACGATGCTGCTCCTACATCATTCTAGATAGATGCCGACATTTCTACCAATTTAAAACTCTCTCTCCCTGCTAGTGTGTTGTTGTACCATAGTCACATGCGCGTATAGTAGTCTGCCTAGCTTCAGTTGTACGAATGCTCTGGAGCTTTGGTCAGATTGTTGGCTCACCCGCGAATCCCTGAAATTTTGGCCATAGGATTGATAAATCCAACGACAAGTGTGAATACTAGAAGATGGCTGAATGTTCATGTACAGTTTGGTACCTTGATTGACAATTGCAAGTTTCTCCTTGTCTTCCCCTTTTGAGCTTTTTCAAGGGTCACATAAAAATTATTCATGATATGTGGTTAATAAAATGGAACTATAGACTGGACGTGCATAGTGCCAGTGTACTAGTAATGATAGTAATAATAGTACAGTAATGCCATATCACTATTCAGGAGTTTTGAACAACTTTTTGGTTGATTACACTTTCTTGACAATTCTTGACAAATTCGTATGCAATATTTTCAGGTACTTAGGCACCTAGCATTGGATGTGAGGAGGACTTGGAGTATCTTGAAACATACATGGGTGTGCGCAGTATTTTGGAAGCCAACTTCAATCATGTCACGAATCTGATGTGTGTTTCGAACCATTTGGTGCTTCAAGTGTTTTGGAGTAGAAACTTTGTGCTCATGGATGTGACTTGTGTGCTCTGGATTAGTGATTGTGTGACTTGTGTGTTGTGGATGGTTAAACTATACTTCTGGCTGTGCTTGTGAACCTATGTCGATATATATGTCTATTTGTGAACCTATGTCAGTATATGTCTGTTCGTGAACCTATGTCAGTATATGTATGTTTGTGAACCTATAATCATTGTTGTCCAATGTGTCCATGTTGATGTTGTTTATCAATTGCATCTCAGTATATATGTGAAATTATTGGTTTGGCTACTTACCAACAAGTTATCTGTTGGTAACAAATTCTTGCAGAGCAACTGTCGGCCATGGCTACTAGCTAGCTAGGCATGAAAAGTGTCAGCAAACATACATACCTAGACGAACAGACTATGTGTTGGCCAAGATATATACCTATATAGACAGCATAAGTGTCGGCAAAGGTGCAAATATATCCAAACAAAATATGTGTCGGGATAGTTATATACCTAGAAGAACAACATATGTGTCGACAAAAGTAGGGTGTAAGTGCACACCTGAACTGTCGGCGTACCTAGGATGTATGCCCACAAACCATCTATCGGGGTATGTAGGGTGTATGTCCACAAGCATACTGTCGGCGTAGGTAGGGTGTATACTGTCTGAAAAAGTGTCGGCAAGTGAACTTCTGTCGGCAATGCCTTTCCCCACAACAAGTCCTCCGACTGTTTTCTCTTTTGTCAGCATACGTGTTAGCGACAAGCTATGTGTCGGCAAAGGTACCCTATGCCAACAGATTGTTGTGTCGCCGAAACTTGACCGTGGTGTAGTGATCATAGTATTCTGATGGGAATGTCAAAATGATTAATAAGCCACATGCATGAACGATCTATGGAATCCAAAGAACAGAATAATTTAAAGGTTAGAAGAACATACATAACTTTGCACCATAACTTATACTACAGAATCATTTAAATCACTCTTAACTTGACGAAAATAATATGGCTGCAGAAATTCAGTGTTTGTGAGGACATTGTTTCTGGAAAAAAGCATATGTGCAACCTCAAGATGGGACCAGGTCGGAGTTACTTCGGCACACCATGCATCTTCTTTGCATCCCATTCAATGCTTATGGCAAATAAGTGAGATAAAACAGAAATTGTATAACATATGACTGTGTACTCCTTTTGGGGATCAAAACACGATGTCCAAGAAGAATTAGTTATTATGTTGGGGTTGAATACCAAAAACAATTATGAGGAAATTAACGATAGAAGTGTTGATAATCTGAACTTCTTACCCCCAATGTTTGTTTAGCAAAGCTCAGATTCCATGTATACATTGCGGATGCGGTCTTTTCTAATCTTTAAGCGTCGATGAAAGTATTTGCTAAAAGAATATGGTGCAGCAATTTGCATAACAGAACTTAGCTGCAGTATCTAATATTTACCTCACTGAAGATAACATCATATATATTTGACTGGTAGCTGCACCAACCTCATTGATCTGCACAGGAAAGTAAATTTAGTTGAGGGAAAAGAAAACGGAAGGGTATATCATTAGTCACGTGGAGAAAGAAGATAAAAGATATAGAATGGTTATGATTAGTAACAGATCTAAGACAATGCAACGAACCAGAAAAACGACTCACTGTACGTTTGAGGCAAATCAGTGTTTGTGGATAGGTCACCTGATGATGACATAACAAAGAAACTACCAGCCTTAATTGATTATTGTCATTTAGCTGCTTGTTGATCTCAGAAGTGTTTTCTTTTTCTTCTCGTCTTTGAGTACACGATCAAATTCTTTCATTAAGCTGCAAGAACTCTCAAAAAATATACATAAATTTAAGACATTGCATAACGATTCAGTATTATTACCAGATAGAGAGGTTGCAATAATTCATCACACCACATAACATCTGAAACTGCATGTTCAAATAGAAGCAAACAATGGTGCTTTATGAGAGCACATGGCGATGTTCAGTCAGACTTACTGCTTGCACTTACTCATTCCTAGTGAGTCCATCTAGCTGCTTGGATGCCTGTGAGAGTCCTTGGTCTTGTCTATCTTCTGTAACCCATTCCTAAAACAAAACCTCCATCAGAATCAATCAACCAAGAGACAACAACCAGTCATAGTTTAGGCACTCGTAGGTGAAATATGATCCTAGCACATAGATGACAATGCAAGAATTAATGTTTTGTAGCACAACTATGAAATAAATTGGGAGTACAGTTTCTTGAAGACAAAATGGATTATTGAAACACTCATGTAGTATTGAATCCCATTTAGCTTGCTAATGGGAACATTGGCGCCAATGATAGAGGGGTTCATCTTGTAACCCGCAAGGAAATCCCAAAAGCCCACGCTGGTGCTAGAGATGTTCCAATCTGATGGAGAGAATAAAATAAACATGGTAGAGGCAAGCAGAGCCCGAGCCCTTCTTTTTCCTCTCCCACCACACACCACGCCGACCAGTTCACCGAGCTCCACACCACCACAAAGGGAGGAGGAATTGAGTGATGCAGGACGGGCAGTGGCTAGCTAGATCCTTGGTGGTGCTGGACATTCTAGGGTGGTGCGGAGGGCCGCAGTAGATGGGTGAACCTGATGTCGATGATTGGAAGTGACCAGTTAGACAAAGCTACTGTGAGGCATCGAGGAGAAGCTGCGGGTGTCGGTGACGCATTGCGGGCGTGCGGCGGTGCCGTCCAGATGTGGCACAATAGTCGGATGAAGATGAAGCAGGAACCAGGGAGTCGCTGTGGGCGGGCGGCAACGCTGTCCAGGCGATGTGTGGTGGTGCGGGCGCACAACGTCGAGCTTTCCTGGTGATGACTTTGCGCCCATCGGAGATCGGTTGTGGCAGCGATGGCTGGACTGAGAATAGGAGGATGAGATGTGTAGATCAAACAACCGTGTTTAGATGCATTTGGCCTCTTTGACTACCTTGTCGGTTATAGAAGTCAGAAGAGCAAACAACCCCAGGATGGGATGGCTGCGTACCACCGTTCGTCAAAGCTTATGTGGCAAACTGCCGACGTGGCAGCGTGCATGCTGAGAGAATTGGTTCTAGTGGGGAGCAACTTCTTAAGAATGTAAGATAACCATCGGTATTTTACTCGAAGCTATAGTTTTACTCGTCACATACTATGTGTTTTGCTTGGAGCGTCTTGTATGATATGAGTCTTTGCTTGATTTGCTTTGTGTTTTTAGTCTTGACCCCTTCACATCATTTTGAGCTCCGAAGAATTGCTATCTCTGGAGTAGCTCCAGCTGTCGTTAATTTCTCTTCTTTTAATATCACATTTTAAGTGATAAAAGGCTTCAAAATTGCATCATAATGTGGAACAGAACTTTAAAACAACATAAATAACATTAGGAAAACATGATGCAAAATGGATGTATCAACTCCCCCAAGCTTAGACTCCTCTTACACTCAAGCAAATGCCGAACTCAATAAACATGAGCATAAGTTTAGATAGAGAGGTGTCAATAAAGGAAAAGACAGAAATGGCGGCATCATGCTTATAAGCATCATTATAATAGAAATTAAAATTCATAAAACTTCTCATGATCAAGTAATTATATATCCACATGTAAAGATATAAACAATAAACTCTCTTGAAAACTAACAAACTATGTTCCTAGTCACTCAAGCAATTACAATTCATTATACTTTTTGGAAGAGTCTATGTAAGAGCTTTAATTTAGCAAACTCACATGCTCAACTATCATATAATCATCTTCGAATGACTGTTGGTACTCAAAACATATTTTAAGAGCAAGCTGTTTCCATTGAACACAAACGAAGATGGGGGTTTAATATGTCACCACCCAACTTACTTACTACAAGGATACTTGTAAACAATAATAACTCATGATTATATATATTCAACTGGATATATGTGGTTGGATCTTTCCCCACTGCATGTTGCCTACCAAGTGGAGAATAATCAAGGTTGGAATAGAAGAAGATATTTTGACTCCTGCATAAAAGTATAACTTAATGAATATAATTTAGGCCCTTCGTAGAGGGAAGCAGAGGTTGTCATGCACCTTTTTCTATTGTTAGATGTGCAAACTCTTAATGCAAAGGAACATCACTTTATATTGCCCCTTATGATAGTGAAATTTATGGAGCAGTTTCTCGCTTTTATTACTTCACCATCATAAGATCGTACAAAGCTTATTTCCCTTTCAGTAAAATATCATACATATTTAAAAGCATTTTTTATTGCTTGCACCGATGACAATGTACTTAAAGGATATTATTCAATATGTAAGCAGATATAGTGGGCTCTCATGGCAAGAAACTAGGTTTAAGGGTGTTTGGATGCACAAGTAGTATCTCTACTTAGTACAAAAAATTTGGCTAGCAAAAGATTACAAACAAGCACATGCTGGAGGATCCATGACAGTATAACTTCTATGCAACTATGCATAAACATAACTCATTATCTTGTCTTCCTTGTCCAATATAAATTGTTTGGTCAAGTTTGAAAATAATTAATGAGGGTTCACAATCATAAAAGGTCTCCAAGATAGTGTATTTGCATGTGAAATATCTCTTGCTTATTTATTGTTTCATAAATTGTTTGAATGACCAATGCTATGTTTGTTAACTTTCAATAAATTTTATTCTCTATACCCCTCATGTGAAGTCATTACTTCCCATGGGATAAGCATATGAAATTTATTTTTCAAAGATGAGATGCAAAGCAATGAAAAGAAAAATATACTCATACTCATACTGATCTTTATTATAGAAACTCTCACGCACAGCTACTTTAATAGCTCGGGGACGAAACGAACATTCAAAAACTACTTCATACTAATACTTTTCCTAGATCATGGAATTCTAAAGATCGAACTAAGATAGATAATAATGGTAAAAGGTGACACTACTAGGAAAAAGGCTACTAGCAGCGCGGGTCCCCGCGCTACTAGTATCGCGCTACAGCTAATAGTTAGTAGTAGCGTGGGTTAAACCCGCGCTACTACTAACTTTGTTAGTAGTAGCGTGTGCCACCCATGCTACTGCTATTATGTACACGCGCTACTACTAATGAAATAGTAGTAGCGTGGGTAAAAAACCAACGCTACTAGTATCCTATATACTAGCAGCGCTCAGTTTCCTCCCCACGCTACTACTAACAATTTAGGAATTAAAAAAAATAAAAATTAGATGTAGTATTCATGAATGGTAATACGTCCAATGCAAAACAAACGAATGTCACTGAACCATCTCAATATTCCATTTAACATGCCACAGAACCATCTCAAGATTCGATTTAACATCAGACACACACAACCATCATCGTAAGGTGGGTACCTTCCCTAGTGGTCTACCACCAACCTAAACAGACCACTTCTATAGATGTATCTACCTAGGCTCGGAGTTCAGACGTCGGTGCACTCGAATCCTCCCTCCACCGGACGGTGGCATCAAGGTCCTCCACACCTCCGCGACCTCCGGCGTCAAAATCTCCTGGACGATCATCTGTGCAACATGGCAACCAGGCTTCACGGCGAAGTCTGTCTCCAAGTGGTTGAAGAGCACAGCGCCATCGGGCCGTGCTAGTCAGCGTTGATCACCTCTGTGGCCACGTCGGGAAAGTGAAAACTTGTTAGTATGCAAATTGCATCAGTTCAACCAAATAGTGCCAAGGGTGCATTTACATGAGGACCAAAGAGAAACAACATCATGCATGGTCTGAATCAGTGGTTGGCAGGATCAAAACAGCAAAGAACTAATGGCACTGCTGAGGGAGTCCTGGATTAGGGGGTATCCGGACAGCCGGACTATATACATCGTCCGGACTATTGAAGCGTGAAGATACAAGACTCAAGACTTTGGCCCGTGTCCGGATGGGACTCTCCTTTGCGTGGAAGACAAGCTTAGCGATTCGGATATTATGTTTCCTTCCTTGTAACCGACTCCATGTAAACCCTAGCCCTCTCCGGTGTCTATATAAACCGGAGAGGATGGTCCTTAGAAGGCCGATCACAATTACAATCATACCATCATAGGCTAGCTCTTAGGGTTTAGCCTCTACGATCTCGTGGTAGATCTACTCTTGTACTACTCATATCTTCAGTATTAATCAAGCAGGAAGTTGGGTTTTACCTCCATTGAGAGGGCCCGAACCTGGGTAAACATTGTGTCCCTTGCTTCCTGTTACCATCAGCCTAAGACGCACAGATCGGGACCCCCTACCCGAGATCCGCCGGTTTTGACACCGACATTGGTGCTTTCATTGAGAGTTCCTCTGTGCCGTCGCTTCAAGGCTTGATGGCGTCTTCAATCGTCAACAACACGGTCCAGGGCAAGACTTTTCTCCCCGGACAGATCTTTGTGTTCGGCGGCTTCGCACTGCGGGCCAATTCGCTTGGCCATCTGGAGCAGATCGATAGCTACGCCCTGGCCACCAGATCAGGTTCGGAAACTTGAACTACACGGCGGATGTTCACGGAGGCTTGATCTTCGACGGATCCGGCCCTGCGCCGGACAGTCACGACGAGCACGGCCTAGACCTGCTGTCGGATAACGCTCAGGACGTCATCCCTGCAGCAGCCCCGGATCTAAATCCGGAGCAGATTGCGTTGCCCAAGGACGGAGGGGTGGGCCCGCCCCACAGGCCGCACACTCATCGGCGGTGGAGCTAAACATAGGTCTCGTCTCTATGGAGGCCTGTAACCCCGGACCCCCAGACTCGTATCCGGCTGTTGGTTCCGGTCCGCATACCCTCGAGCCAGCGAAACCAGGTTTGGCTCCGGTAATAGAGTTTACCACTGCGGACATCTTTCAGCACTCGCCCTTTGGCGACATGCTAAACTCATTAAAGTCTCTCTCTTTGTCAGGAGGCTCTGGACTGAACTTTGTCCGGCCTGAGTGGGAAGCAGGCGATGAAGCAAGACAATGTTTAAACGTACCTTGCTTCTCCTCTAATTGCTTCTTCACACGACCAAGTTCTTCTTCGGCTCATTTCAGGTTCTGCTTTAGTTCGGACACTTCCGCATCATGAGCGGCCGTCCTCTCCACAGACGCTTGTTTTCAAGCAAATGGGTATAAATCATTAAACAAAGGTTCCCATTACAATAGAGGGTTTGATCCCCTGCCCGGCTGTCTTTTGCCGGCCAGTGCATCAGGGGCTACTCCTCATATCATGATGATTCTTCAAAGGTTCCTTAGAAGCCATACCTCAAAAGCCTTTATAAGGCCAAGACAGGACTCATTCAGCCCACTTTCGACAGCCTGAATCTTTCCAACCACCGCACCCATAAGGGTCCGATGTTCATCAACGACGGATGCATTCTTTAATGTTGTCGATAGACCACCCGACAGCTCTGTGTAGACAGAGGTGGGGGCGGAGTAGTCAAACCTCCCTCCGAGGAAGGTGGCTGCTCGCCCGATCCTGGAGCCTTAGAGGCCTCCGGAACCTTATCCGGCTCTGAGTCTCTTCGAGACGACACCTCGGTGTCGCGCCCGGACTTCGGAAAAGGAGTCCCCGGAGGCGTCTCGCTCGCCACAGCATTCGAGCTCAAGAATCCTCTGATGAGGACTGTCCGGCAGGAGACCTCGCCGGGCTGTATAAGATGCGGTGATAGTTAGAACTACTATGCCCAGACGACCCTGGATACATAGGTGTATTCGGAGTTCGGGTACTTACGATTTTCCCAGGGGCTGGGCCTCGGGATCCCACTCCGAGTTGTTATCGGCAGTCGGGGTGGATGCCTCTGGATGGGAACCTCACCGCCTCTTGGGCGATTCGCCCTCCAGGGAAAAGGAAGCTGCGCGCTTCTTCCCGCCTTCAAAGCGGGGCTCGTCCTCCTCTGCTTCCTCCTCTTCGTCTTCTGAAGAAGGAGCGTCGCTGGAGCCTTCGGGTCTGGCGTCCGAAGCCTCGCGGCAACGGAGGCCACTCCGGGTCTCCTTGACCTTCTTGGAGGCCTCCTTCTTTGGCGCCTCGTAAGGCGCGGGGACCAGCAACTTCGTTAGAAGAGGTCCGGCCGGTTCCTCCGGCAGTGGAGCCGGACATTGTATCCGCTCCATCTTATTTATCCATCCTTGAGGTCACAACGAAGCACGATTAGAATTTTCCCTCAGGACATGCCAACTGAAGCATGGATGGACAGGGCGCGGTTGTGACTTACCGGGCTTGGAGAATGGGATAATTGATACCCCCGATCCTCGGTGGAATCCGGCCATTTGCCGGACTTGAAGAGCACCTTCCAGATATCCTCGTGGGAGGAGTCATAGAGCTCCTGAAGGGTCTGGTGCTCGGTTGGGTCGAACTCCCACAAAGTGCAGGCTCGACGCTGGCAAGGGAGAACCAGGCGAACTAGCATCACCTGGACTACGTCGACGAGTTTGACATCCTTGTCGACCGCACTCTTAACGCGCGTTTGGAGCAGTGATAACTCATCGGATGAGGACCAGTTCGGGCCCTTCTTGGGCCAGGATGTGAGCCACAGTGGAGCTCCGGATCTGAATTTAGGAGTTGCGGCCCATTCTTTGCCGCGTGGTTCGGTGATATAAAACCACTGCTGTTGCCACTCCTTGACGGAGTCGTTGAAAGTGCCCTTCGGCCAAACGACTTTGGGCATCTTGCTCACTATGGCGCCGCCGCACTCGGCGTGTTCGCCGTTCACCACCTTGGGCTTCACATTGAAAATCTTCAGCCATAGGCCGAAGTGAGGCAGAATCCGGAGAAACGCCTCGCATACGACGATGAACGTCGAGATATTGAGAAAAGAGTTGGGGGAAAGATCATGAAAATCGACCCCATAGTAATACATGACTCCACGTACAAATGGGTAGAGGGGAAACCCGAGCCCACGGACAAAATAGGGAAGGAACACGACTCTCTCATGAGGCTCCGGAGTAGGGACAACCTGTCCCATCGGTGGGAGATGGTGGCCAATCTTCTTGGCCAGATACCCGGCTTCCCGGAGCTTCTTGATATCCTTCTCCCGGACGGTAGAGGCCATCCATCTGCCTCCTGCTCCGGACCCGGACATCTTTGGAAAACCTCTCTTCAATGGAAAGGGAGAGTGCTCAGGCGTTAGGGCTCGAGCGGTGGGGAATGAGTTAGGGAAGGAGAAGGCATGGGTAAAGAGGACGAGACCTTGTCTCTTTATAAGAGGTGGTAAAAGCTTTTTGCGCCTCCCCACTTGCCTGGTGGAACCCGCTCACCTCCCGCTTGCCGCGATTAGTGGTGCGGTTGGATTATCCATGCCCATATTAATGAGAATCCCGTGATAAGGGGACACGATCTTTGCTTCGACAAGACGTGCCAAGGAAACCGCCTCGCGATATACGCTGAGGCTGGAGGTGAGAAAACGGCTCGGACAATGACCCGACCTTGATGACATGTCACACTGCCCAGAAAGTTGTCAGCAGAGTACATTTGTGAAATACCGCTATGTCTACGGCGGTATGTGAAGATCATTTTGCAGATCCGGACAATACGTGTTTGATAATAACCTTGGAGTATTCGGAGAGGGAACCCGCCTTGCAATGTCGAAAACAAGACTGCGCGCCGGACTCATCGTCATTGAAGCCTAGTTCAGGGGCTACTGAGGGAGTCCTGGATTAGGGGGTATCCGGACAGCCAGACTATATACATCATCCGGACTATTGAAGCGTGAAGATAAAAGACTCAAGACTTAGGCCCGTGTCCGGATGGGACTCTCCTTTGCATGGAAGACAAGCTTAGTGATTCGGATATTATGTTTCCTTCCTTGTAACCGACTCCATGTAAACCCTAGCCCTCTCCGGTGTCTATATAAACCAGAGAGGATGGTCCTTAGAAGGCCGATCACAATTACAATCATACCATCATAGGCTAGCTCTTAGGGTTTAGCCTCTACGATCTCGTGGTAGGTCTACTCTTGTACTACTCACATCTTCAATGTTAATCAAGCAGGAAATAGGGTTTTACCTCCATCGAGAGGGCCCGAACCTGGGTAAACATTGTGTCCCTTGCTTCCTGTTACCATCAGCCTAAGACGCATAGATCGGGACCCCCTACCCGAGATCCGCCGGTTTTGACACCGACAACTACTGTTATCACATGCCTCATCTGGGAAGCTCCTTACCGTGGTTCATATGTCCAGCCTAGCTATATCATCAAGCTTATATTTATTTATTTCTTGACCATGCATATGCAAGTAGTACTATGCAAAAAACGACAGATATAGGAAGTAGTGAGACATGTGAGGTACTAGTACTGGATGCATACGGTAAATGAATGAGTGAGGAGTGATGGTAGTGTGGTATTGACCCAGCAACCAGCTCAAGTAGCTGAGGGAATAGCTCTGATTCTCTGAGCCTGATGATCTCAGAGGTGGTGGTGTTGATGGACTGGGTGGCCACCAGCATCTTGGACTCGAGGCTCTCCATCTCTATCATGTTCTTCTCCATCTTGAGGTAGTCCACACCCCTCACCTCCTGCTTCGTCAGCAACCCCACCTTCTTATCACGCTCTTGCTTAAGCCCCTCGTAGTTCTGCCCAGTCGATTGTGCGGTTAGCGAAAGCGTCACATAATAGTATATGGTAAGTTTTGACGCGATAAAAGGGCAAAAAATGACTCTCCAAAGCCATGTATGCACTATTCCTATCTACATTAAAAGAAGCACAAAGATTTGTATCTTTAAAGCTGTAAAATAAAGCTGACATTTCATGATTACTTAGTGAAAGACGATGAAACAGCCTATCTTTAGTTCTTTACCATGGCAAATGAGCTGAACAAGTTTAAAACTATTCCATGAAGGATCACATCAGTTGTATACCAATATTCGGAGAATAGAGCAGCAAATGAAATTCTATCTTATAGGTTATAAAATAACGCGCAAAGATCGAACATTTTTTGTATCCATATGCAGAACCATTGCTACTGAAGGCAAATTGCCTGCTGTTTATTTGCAGAGGTTACCCCACTCTGTCTGATATATGTAAGACAAGTGCATTTACTACTTTGTTGGATTTATACGAGAACAAATAAAGCATATCATGTTTTTCTAGTGTATTCACGTATAAGTTGTACACTTGCACAACATGTTAAGTAGCAAGAGAGAGGGATCCAAGAATTTTGTGGGGAGGCATAATAGCATAACGAAAAGGGACTTGAATTTTCTAGATAAGAGGCATATGAAGGCCAAAAGCATTTGCGAGATTCAGTTCAATATACTTAGAGAATCACCGATTTAGCTCTCGAACATCTAAAACAAGCTACTGGACATTGGGCAAGTAGTACTGATTCTCAAAATAAAATGACGCCAAGCGAGGACAAGTGGTATATGCGATATGGAAAACTACGATTCTACCACCACCATCCTAAACAATGAGCACACGAACACATTACTGATGGTCTGATGCCACATCTCAAACACTTGGTGCATTAGTCGAGTTACTGATGTAGGTAAGCTTCTTCATCTGCATCTCAAAAGCGGCTCTGCCCAGAATCCCCATGGGCGCGGACAGCTAAATTGGAACAGCAAAACCACATGCACTATAAATCAATTTAATCCAGACAGACGCTCCAGTTCATCAGCTAAACAATAGAGCAGATCGACAGGAAAATCTATTTCTGTACACAGGTTAATTCCTGGCTACCAAAATTTGAGGGCTAAAAAAATGGCAATAGAACTCTTACACTGAATATTCGTGTACACATTCCTACAATGAATTTGTGCACATATTCCTACAATGAATTTGTGCACACATTCTTCCGCTAGTCACTACTAGTTAGAGGATTGAATTGTGATACCCTCAAACTAATACCAAGGTGCTGCAGCAGTCTAAATAAACAAAATCTTCATCTAACGAGGAAACTCTGATGAAAGATACCATCTCTTGCTCTGAATCTTCTGTAGACATTCTTACACTGAATTTATGAACACATTCTTCTACTATCCACTACTTACTAGTCACAGGGATTGAATGCTAAAATCAAGGTACTACAACAATCTAGTCTAGATAAACAACACAGGGCGCAGGGGGGAAGTCCTCTTCGTAACAAAATCTCGCGGAAACCGCCTCATTAGTTGGAATTAGGATGCCATGGCAAAACAAACTGAAAAAGGAAAAAAGGCGGCCGCACTGACCTTGATGAACTTGGCGGGGACGCCGCGGACGCGCTCGACGAGCAGGCCGACGCCCTCGAGCTCGCGCATCAGGCGCGCCACGCTTTCCTTCCCCGCCTGCACACGGCCTGCCAAATCGAGTCCAAGGGGGTTAGGGGCTGCCTGTGGTGAAGAGAAAGAGAGGATAAGGGGGAACCTCACCTCCATGGCGTTGGTCCACACTAGCAGCAGCAGGAGGAGGGTCGGAGGAGCAAGTAGCAGGACCTCCGGCGGGTTGTCTGCATTGGCGGCAGGCAAGAGGGAGCCCTACCCGCGCCGCGCCGTGCCCGGAGAAGGGGGCCCCTAGCTAGGGTTTGGGGCCGGCACAAGGGCACGACGAGGAGGAGGATCCGCGCGTGAGGTGGGGGGCGCCGGCGGTGGGGTTGGGGGAGAGGAGGTCGTCGGCATCGGCGGTGGCGGCAGGGTTGGTTGGGGGAAACACGGGGAGTGGAGGACGAGAGGCATCGAGGGAGAGAAAGGCAGAGTAGGGGTGAGAGGCTGAGGCATCGAGGGAGAGAAAGGCAGAGTAGGGGTGAGAGGCTGAGGTGGGGCCGCAAGGAGATAACTTAGCAGTAGCATTGGGTTTATACCCCACGCTAATCCAACGCTACTACTATGACGTGTCGTGGGTGCACGACGGAGTCCATTTAGTAGTAGCGTGGGATTTATAACCCGCGCTACTATTATCAACTTAGTAGTAGCATGGGTTTATAACCCGCGTTACTACTATGACTGGTCCCGGGGGGCACGGTGAAAATCACTTAGTAGTAGCAAGGGTTGTAAACCCGCGCTACTACTATCAACTTAGTAGTAGCGTGGGTTATAAACCCACGTTACTACTAAGTAGCTGTAGCGAGGGTTATAAACCCACGCTATTAGTAAGCATCTGTCTATAAGCTTTTTCCTAGTAGTGTGACGGTGATACGATGCCGGGGCACCTCCCCAAGCTTGGAACCAGGGTGGTACCTATATCTGAGTACTCAAGTTTCCTTCTTCGATGATGGTGGTGGTGTAGTGGCGGGCTTGTCCTCCTTCTTCCAGGGCATAGGTTCTCCACCAAAGAAACAAGAAATAGTCTTCGTTATCCTGAAATCTGTAGCTAAACTCATCCTTTTAAACATGGTTTCATACTCACAGTTTTGATTTTGCATGGCATAAACTTGTGCTTGGAGATCTTCAATCCTGACGTGAAGACTATCAATAGCCTCCCAAATCTTGTTGTTGTCCCACTTCTTCTCACGAACGAAATCCTTGATCATGTAGAGGTTGGCATCAAGTCCATGCTCGACCATCCTCTGGCACTTGAAGAGTTCCTGCTTCACATATTCAAGCCTGGCCTTCTCATCTCCTTCTTTCCCGGGTCCTTGAAGATCCTGGATACGAAGCACCCCATCCGAGAAACTCCATGGTTTGGGGATGCTTCATTACTCCAGGGAGGTAGGGGTTGATGACCTTCTCCAATAACTGATCCTTGTAGGAGCTTGACAACGACATAGCAATCTAGAACCTGGCAGAAAACAACTCGAAACAAAAATAGGAGGAAAACTTGCGATGCGGAGGTCAAAACATCGAGGAGTATATATAATGAATTTTTATCTTGTAGGACAAGTATTCGAGAAGAAAACAGAGTCGGGAAAGTGCACATGGGCCCACAAGCCTGGGTGGCGCGCTCTAGGGGGGTGAACAAGTATGAAACTATTTTGTAGGTGTAAGGATAAGTTTGCAAGAATAAAACTAGATGTACTTAGCAAGAATAAAACTACGAGTAGTTTGCAAGATAATATAAGTTAGATGTTTAGTAGAAAGCTTTTTGTAACACAAGAGAAGCGTTTGTCCATAGGCAATCGATAACTAGACCTGTAATCATTGTTGCAATTTTATATGAGGGAGAGGCATGAGCCGGCATACTTTCTGTACTTGGATCATATGCACTTATGCTTGGAACTCTAGCAAGCATCCACAACTACCAAAGATCACTAAGGTAAAACCCAACCATAGCATTAAGTATCAAGTCCTCTATACTCCCATACGCAACAACCCCCTTACTCGGGTATAAGCTTTTGTCACTCTCGCCACCCACTATAAGCGAATTATGAATATATTGCAACACCCTATATCAGGAATCCCACATGCGTGCGCGACACAGAGGGCACCATAGACAACACCAAAATAAAACATACAACTTAAACCGATCACGGTCATAAATCAACCCATATGATAAAAATAATCTACTCAAACATCATAGGATGTCCATCATTGGATAATAATATATAGCATTAAGCACCATGTTTAAGTAGATATTACAGCGGGGAGAAGAGGTGTTACACTGCTGCATAGAGGGGGACAGAGTTGGTGTTGACGATAGTGAAGTTGTTGGTGTAGATCGCCATCATGATGATTGCCCCGACGATGTTCCGGTGCGACCAGGAGAGAGGGGGAGAGAGCCCCCCCTCCTCCTCCTCCTCCTCCTCCTCCTCCTTCTTCTTCTTCTTCCTTGGCCTCCCTCTAGATGGGAGGAGGGTTTCCCCTCTGTTCCATGATATACATGGCTTCCGAAGGGTAGGATCCACTCCAAGATTGGATCTCTCTCTGTATTCTCTTCTATATCGTGTTCCTGTTTTTTGACCGAAAACCTGTTTTTTAAATTCCCACAGATCCGTAACTCCGATTGGGCTGAAATTTTAAAACATTTTTGTGTGGATATTATCTTTCTTGCGGATAAAGAAGGGGGTCAACTGACTTATGAGGTGCTCACCAGCCACCAGGGCACGGCCACCCCTGGGCGTGCCGTGGTGCCTCGTGGCCACCTTGGGCACTGATACATCTCCAACGTATCTATAATTTATGAAGCATTCATGTTATTATATTATCTGTTTTGAATGATTATGGGCTTTATTATACACTTTTATACTATTTTTGGGACTAACCTATTAACCGGAGGCCCAGCCCATATTGCTGTTTTCTTGCCTATTTCAGTGTTTCGAAGAAAAGGAATATCAAATGGAGTCCAAACGGAATGAAACCTTCAGGAGCATTATTTTTGGAACAGATGTGATCCAGGAGACTTGGAGTTGAAGTCAAGGAAGCTTCGAGGTGGCCACGAGGGTGGAGGGAGTAGTTCACCCTCGAGGCTGAGGGTATGTACTAGTAGCTATGTGTTTGATCTCTCTCTCTCTCTCTCTCGTGTTCTCTCTATGGCACGATCTTGATGTATCGCGAGCTTCCCTATTATAGTTGGATCTTATGATGTTTCTCCCCCTCTACTCTCTTGTAATGGATTGGGTTTTCCCTTTGAAGTTATCTTATTGGATTGAGTCTTTAAGGATTTGAGAACACTTGATGTATGTCTTGCCATGCTTATCTGTGGTGACAATGGGATATCACGTGATCCACTTGATGTATGTTTTGGTGATCAACTTGCGGGTTCCGCCCATGAACCTATGCATAGGGGTTGGCACATGTTTTCGTCTTGACTCTCCGGTAGAAACTTTGGGGCACTCTTTGAAGTACTTTGTGTTGGTTGAATAGATGAATCTGAGATTGTGTGATGCATATCGTATAATCATGCCCACGGATACTTGAGGTGACAATGGAGTATCTAGGTGACATTAGGGTTTTGGTTGATTTGTGTCTTAAGGTGTTATTCTAGTATGAACTCTATGATAGATTGAACGGAAAGAATAGCTTCATATTATTTTACTACGGACTCTTGAATAGATAGATCAAAAAGGATAACTTTTAGGTGGTTTCGTACCCTACCATAATCTCTTCGTTTGTTCTCCGCTATTAGTGGCTTTGGAGTGACTCTTTGTTGCATGTTGAGGGATAGTTATATGATCTAATTATGTTATTATTGTTGAGAGAACTTGCACTAGTGAAAGTATGAACCTTAGGCCGTGTTTCCTAGCATTGCAATACCGATTACGCTCACTTCTATCATTAGTTACCTTGCTGTTTTTATAATATCAAATTACAAAAACCTATATCTACCATCCATATTGCACTTGTATCACCATCTCTTCGCCGAACTAGTGCACCTATACAATTTACCATTGTATTGGGTGTGTTGGGGACACAAGAGACTCTTTGTTATTTGGTTGCAGGGTTGCTTGAGAGAGACCATCTTCATCCTACGCCTCCACGGATTGATAAACCTTAGGTCATCCACTTGAGGGAAATTTGCTACTGTCCTACAAACCTCTGCACTTGGAGGCCCAACAACGTCTACAAGAAGAAGGTTGTGTAGTAGACATCAAGCTCTTTTGTCGCGCCGTTGCCGGGGAGGTGAGTGCTATAAGGTATATCTTTAGATCTTGCAATCGAATCTTTTTGTTTCTTTTTTTATCACTAGTTTAGTCTATAAAAGAAAACCAAAAAATGGAATTGAGTTTGTCTCATACGCTTCATCTTTTTAATATCTAGGAAAATTGTGCTCAAGTGCTAGAAGAAGAAATCTATAAAATGTTTGGCACTAAATATTTGAATGATGAGCATGATTGCAATGTTGTTAGTATTAATTCTTTGAATACCCATTGATGCTAATGATATGCAAAGCCACAAGCTTGGGGATGCTATGTTTGATGAAGATGATATTTTTTGTCCCCCAAGTTTTGATGAGAAAATTTATTATGATGAAAGGATGCCTCCTATTTATGATGATTATTGTGATGATACGTATGCCATAAAGAATAAACATAACCATGAAACTTGTCATCATGATTTTAATTTTCAATTGGATTATGCCTCACATGATAATTATTTTGTTGAGTTTGCTCCCCCTATTATTTATGAGAAGAAATTTGCTTATGTGGAGAGTAGTAAAATTCCTATGCAAGTAGATCATGAAAAGAATGCCTGAGGTGCTGGTTATATTGTTGAATTCATTCATGATGCTACTGAAAATTATTATGAGAGAGGAACATATGCTTGTAGGAATTGCAATAATATCAAGTTTCCTCTCTATTTGTTGAAAATCTTGAAGCTATGCTTGTTTTTCCTTCCTATGCTAGTTGATTATTGTTCCCATAAGTTGTTTGCTCACAAAATCCCTATGCATAGGAAGTGGGTTAGGCTTAAATGTTCTAGTCATATTCTTCATGATGCTCTCTTTATGTTTCAATTCTTATCTTTTATGTGAGCATCATTGAAATCATCATGCCTAGCTAGGGGCGTTAGACGATAAGCGCTTGTTGGGAGGCAACCCAACTTTATCTTTGTTCTTTACTTTTTGCTCCTGTTTAGTAATAAATAATTAATCTAGCCTCTGGTTAGATGTGGTTTTATGTTTAATTAGTGTTTGTGCCAAGTAGAACCTTTGGGAAGACTCGGGTGAAGTCTTTGTGATCTTGCTGTAAAAAACAGAAACTTTAGCGCTCACAAGATTAGCTCCCATTTTTTCTGGAGAGTGCTTTTAGGTTGATTATTTTTGCATTTGCCTAATAGAAAAATTCCTCAGGTCCATCAATTTATTTCAGAATTTTTGGGGTTACAGAAGTATTCAAATGATACGGATTACTGCAGACTGTTCTGTTTTTGACAGATTCTGTTTTCTATGTGTTGTTTGCTTATTTTGATGAATCTATGAGTAGTATCGGAGGGTATGAACCATAGAGAAGTTGGAATAGAGTATATATTACATGAATATGAATTTAGCATGAGTTCATAACAGTACCTAAGTGGTGATTTACTTTTCTTATACTAACGGAGCTTACGAGTTTTGTTTTGAGTTTTGTGTTGTAAAGTTTTCAAGTTTTGGGTAAAGATTCGATGGACTATGGAATAAGGAGTGGAAAGAGCCTAATCTTGGGGATGCCCAAGGCACCCCAAGGTAATATTCAAGGACAACCAAGAGCCTAAGCTTGGGGATGCCCCAGAAGGCATCCCCTCTTTCGTTTTCGTTCATCGGTAACTTTACTTGGAGCTATATTTTTATTCGCCACATGATATGTGTTTTGCTTGGAGCATCATTTTATTTTGTTAGTATTTGCTTGATGTTATTTACAATAATGTTTTGCATCTCTATTTTCAATAAAAATGTCAAGGATAGCCTTTACCATGCTTATTTTGCTATTATACATGTTGCTGTTTGAAAACAGAAAGTTTACCGCTGTTGCAAAAATTCCCTAGAAAAGTCAGAGAATGATATAATGTTGAAACTTTTTTCATAATGAGCTCTGATAAATCTCCTACAGTGTAATATTTTTCGCATAATTTTTGGAGTTAGGGAAGTATGATGAATCTTGCATTATTTACAGACTATGCTGTTTTGGCAGATTGCTGTTATGTTTGCATTGTTTGCATATGTTTGCTTGTTTAATGATTCTATTTGAGGATAGGAGTATTAAATATGCAAAGAAATTTAGTATGCAATGTTGAATAATAATTTTAGTGATTTGTTACAGTAGAAAATGGTAAGGTTTTGCATTGTTTTATACTAACTTATCTCACGAGTTCTTGTTGAGTTTTATGTGGATGAAGTTTTTGAGAAATAGAGAAACCATGATATGAGAGGAATTAAGGAGACACAAAAGTTCAAGCTTGGGGATATCCAAGGCACCCCAAGATAATATTCCAGGAAGTCTCAAGCATCTAAGCTTGGTGATGCCCCGGTAGGCATCCCAACTTTCTTCTTCAACAATTATCGCTTAATATCGGTTGAGCCTAAGTTTTTGCTTCTTCACATGAGTCGTGCTATCCTTGCAATGCCATTTTATTTTGCTTTGCTTGCTGTTTGAATAAAATACCAAGATCTGAAATTCTTAAATGAGAGAGAGTCTTCACATAGTTACATAATTATTTAACTACTTAGTGATCTTCACTTATCTTTTTGGAGTAGTTTGTCATTTACTCGTGTGCTTCACTTATATCCTATGAGTAAATGGTTGAATGAGTTGAATGTCATAAATCTGAAATTATATATGTTTCATTTTCTTATCCCATGGGGAGTAATGACTTCACATCTAAGAAGTAGAGGTTGTAAATTTATTGAAGGTTAGCAAGCATTGTATTGGTCATTTGAACAATTCATGAAAGAATATTGAAGGAAGAGAGATTTCACATATAAATATACTATCTTGGACATCTTTTATAATTTTGAGCACTCATTAAGTATGACATGTTAAAGAGTTGATGTTGGACAAGGAAGACAACATAATGGGTTATGTTTTCTCACATATCAGTTAAAGTATATTGTCATGGATCATTCAAACATATTGAGCTTGCCTTTCCCCCTCATGCTAGCCAAAATTCCTTGCACCAAGTAGAGATACTACTTGTGCTTCCAAATATCCTAAAACCCAGTTTTGGCCATGAGAGTCCACCATACCTACCTATGGATTGAGTAAGATCCTTCAAGTAAGTTGTCATCGGTGCATGCAATAAAAATTTCTCTCTAAATATGTATGATCTATTAGTGTGAAGAAAATAAGCTTTATACAATCTTTTTATGGAAGGAATAAAAGCGATGGACTGCATAATAAAGGTCCATATACAAGTGGCAATATAAAGTGACGTTCTTTTGCATTAAGATTTTGTGCATCCAACCATAAAAGCGCATGACAACCTCTGCTTCCCTCTGCGAAGGGCCTATCTTTTACTTCATGTCTTTTACTTTATGCAAGAGTCAAGGTGATCTTCACCTTTCCCTTTTTCATTTTATCCTTTGGCAAGCACCTCGTGTTGGAAAGATCCTGATATATATATATATATCCAATTGGATGTAAGTTAGCATGAACTATTATTGTTGACATCACCCAAAGGTGAATACGTTGGGAGGCAACACTATAAGCCCCTATCTTTCTCAGTTTCCGATTAAAACTCCATAACCACAAGTATTGCGTGAGTGTTAGCAATTGTAGAAGACTATATGATAGTTGAGTATGTGGAGTTTGCTAAATCAAAGCTCTAACGTGGACCCTTCCTGAAAATAAGATGAATTGCAATTGTTTGATGACTAAGAATGAAGTTTGCTAGTTTTCAAGAAAGTTTATGGTCTATGCTTTAACATGTGAATAGCTTGTTACTTGATCGTGAGAAGTTTTATGAGATGAACTACTGTTATGACATATAAACATGCTAGAAAAGGTGATTAAAATTATCATTGATCAAACTTGTGCACCTGCTAGCATTCACACTTCATAAATTCTTTCTTTTATCATTTACCTACTCGAGGACGAGCAGGAATTAAGCTTGGGGATGCTGATACATCTCCAACGTATCTATAATTTATGAAGCATATCTGTTTTGAATGATTATGGGCTTTATTATACACTTTTATATTATTTTTGGAACTAACCTATTAACCGGAGGCCCATCCCATATTACTGTTTTCTTGCCTATTTTAGTGTTTCGAAGAAAAGGAATATCAAACGGAGTCCAAATGGAATGAAACCTTCGTGAGCGTTATTTTTGGAACAAACGTGATCCAGGAGACTTGGAGTTGAAGTCAAGGAAGCTTCAAGGTGGCCACGAGGGTGGGGGGCACGCCCCCCTACTGGGCATGCCCCCTGTCTCGTGGGCCCCTCGAGCGTCCCCCGACCGACTTCTTTCACCTATATAAGTCCATATACCCTAAAACCTTAGAAGACAACAATAGATCAAGAGTTCCGCTGCCGCAAGCCTCTATAGCCACTAAAAACCTCTCGGGAGCCCGTTCCGGCACCCTGTAGGAGGGGAACCCATCACCGGTGGCCATCTCATCATCCCAGCGCTCTCCATGACAAGGAGGGAGTAGTTCACCCTCGGGGCTGAGGGTATGTACCAGTAGCTATGTGTTTGATCTCTCTCTCTCTCGTGTTCTCTCTATGGCACGATCTTGATGTATTGCGAGCTTTGCTATTATAGTTGGATCTTATGATGTTTCTCCCCCTCTACTCTCTTGTAATGGATTGAGTTTTCCCTTTGAAGTTATCTTATTGGATTGAGTCTTTAAGGATTTGAGAACACTTGATGTATGTCTTGCCATGCTTATCTATGGTGACAATGGGATATCACGTGATCCACTTGATGTATGTTTTGGTGATCAACTTGCGGGTTCCGCCCATGAACCCATGCATATGGGTTGGCACACGTTCTCGTCTTGACTCTCCGGTAGAAAGTTTGGGCACTCTTTGAAGTACTTTGTGTTGGTTGAATAGATGAATCTGAGATTGTGTGATGCATATCATATAATCATGCCCACGGATACTTGAGGTGACAATGGAGTATCTATGTGACATTAGGGTTTTGGTTGATTTGTGTCTTAAGGAGTTATTCTAGTATGAACTCTATGATAGATCGAACAAAAAGAATAGCTTCATGTTATTTTACTACTGACTCTTGAATAGATAGATCAAAAAGGATAACTTTGAGGTGGTTTAGTACCCTACCATAATCTCTTTGTTTGTTCTCAGCTATTAGTGGCTTTGGGGTGACTCTTTGTTGCATGTTGAGGGATAGTTATATGATCTAATTATGTTATTATTGTTGAGAGAACTTGCACTAGTGAAAGTATGAACCTTGCTACATCTTGAGCTTGTGTTGGTTTTCCTCGAAGAGGAGAGGGTGATGCAGCAATAGTAGCGTAAGTATTTCCCTCAGTTTTTGAGAACCAAGGTATCAATCCAGTAGGAGGCACTACAAAAAAAAGACACATCCGTGACATTTTGGGCCGAACGAATTTTTTTCCTGTCATACATATGACACTTCTATGACGATAACTGTGACAAAACCCGGTATCATCATAGATGTGGTGGGCTCCTACTTCTATGACAAAAAATCATGACAGAAAATGGGCTTTTCGTCCTGGGCGGGCCGGAGACGCAACTGCATGACATTCTTTGGGCCGTCCATGACGGAAAAAACTGTGGTAGAAGCAAGGGGGAGGAAAAAATTCGGGGAGTTGCCGGTTACGGAGGGAAGTCGGGGGGCCGAGCGATGCGCGTTTCTCTCGTACACGTATGCGCGTGTGTGCGAGGCGTTTGCTCTAACTGAACCGGAGCGAGGCGTTGGGCTCTAACTGAACCCGAGCGATTGCACTGCAGGCTACGTGTTACTGAACCCGAGCGATCGATCGATGGCTGTTAACTGAACCCGATGGAGCGATTCCTTCGCTACTGCTGCTAACTGAAGCCGATCGATTGGATGAACAGTGAGCGTTGCGGGGGGGGGGGGGGGTTGGACGAACAGTGAGCGGTGGCGTTGCCTCTAGATGAACAGGACCCCGTGGTGTGGAGGGCTAGATGAACAGTAGACGGTGGAGGGGTGGCCGTGGAGGGGTGGTTGAACAAGACCCCGTGGTGTGGAGGGCTGGATGAACAGTAGACTGTGGAGGGCTGGATGAACAGTGGACGGTGGAGGGGTGGTTGAACAGTAGCCGGTGGAGTAGCGCGCGGTGGAGGCTGGATGAACAGGAGCCCGTGGAGGTCGGAGGAGGTCGACGGTAGCCCGTGGAGGCTGGAGGAGGTCGACGGTGGAGATGAATAGTATCCCGTGGAGTCCCGTTTTGCGGTACGCCACACCCCTCCCGATGAACAGGACCCTCGTTTCGACCGTAGGAGGTCCGTTTCCTCCGTTTTGCGGTACGCCACACCCCTCCCGATCAACAGGACCCCCATTTCGATTGTAGGAGGTCCGTTTCGTCCGTTTTGCGGTACACCACACCCCTCCCGATCAACATGACCCCCGTTTCGCCCGTAGGAGGTCCATTTCCTCCGTTTTGCGGTACGCCACACCCCTCCCGATCAACAGGACCCCGTTTCGAACGTAGGAGGTCTGTTTCCTCCGTTGTGCGGTACGCCAGGCCTTGTTTCCATCGCTTGTTCTGTCCAAGCCCTCACGATGAACGCGACCACGCATTCCGTTCCGACCCAGCCGGTTGGCTCCCCATGAACACGACGACGATGTTGTTTATCCATTCTGCCCCAGCCATGTACGTATGCGTGAGTAGGTGTTCGAGACCCTGCCCGTATGTACGTACGTGGCCGTATTTTCTTTCTTGCACCCTCGCCGCTGTACGTACGTGTACATACTACGTGCGCGCCTCTACTACGACACGTGCACGCCTCTACTACGACACGTGCGTGCCTCTACATCGACCAGTATGTACGTACACTTTCGCGACCAGAATGACAACGCTATGTACGCTTCGACCAGGTGGGTCCCGACTGTCAGGCACTTCCTTGCCTGCGAAGATGTAGCTGGTGGGTCCCAGCAGTCAGGGGGGCGAATCGTTTTGTTTTTTTTTGCCCGGATGCACTTCCTTGCTTGCGAAGGTGCAGCTGGTTGGTCCCAGCAGTCAGGAGGGAAACGTTTTTTTTTCACGAAATACGGTGGCCCGTCCGGTGGGTCCCTGCTGTCAGGTGGAGGAATCATTATTTTTCGCGTAATAAGGAGGTACTTCCTTGCTGTGGCTGTGGACCCAGCTGTCAGCCTCTCGACGTACAGTCTACGTCCGATGGAAGTCGTTCCTTGACCACGTTGACCACGCCGCGTTGAGAGCACCAGGGCGGTGGACGACGGCGAGGCCTAGGAAGGGGACGACGCGGAGCTGGGGAAGATGCGGCAGTGGATGCCCACGCATAGAGGAGTACGAGGGTTCACTGGTTCGCTGCGGTGTGAGGCTGCCGTCGCCGCAGAATAATAGGGGGTGTGGGTGAGTAGAGGGATTGCCTGGCCAGCGGTGGGACTAGTAGGGGGCGGTGAGGCCTCCGCCGCATCGCAGCCGGCCACGGGAGGCAGGAGCACGAGGCACGACCGGCGCTGGTTTGGGCGGCTGGAGAAAGAAGACCAGAGGTTGAAGAAGCACTACGGCCGTTGGATGGACATCGTACGGTCACTGGAGCTAGAATCGTGCATATTGACTAAGTTGACAAAGCCCTCCGTCCCCGTCAACTTAGTAGGCCCACAAGTCAGCCTGCCGCTATACTCGGTCCCAGCTAACAGGGGGAGTATTCATTTTTTTGTGCATAATAAGGAGGCACTTCCTTGCGTGCGAAGATATAGATGGTGGGTCCGAGATGTCAGCAGCGGTAACATTTTTTTCGCGAAATACAGAGGCCCTTTCGGTGGGTCCCTGATGTCAGGTGGAGGAATCATTATTTTGCGTGTAATAAGGAGGCATTTCCTTGCATGCGGCCATGGACCCAGCTGTCGGCCTCTCCACGTACAGTCCACTTCAGATGCATGTCGGTCGTTGACCATGTTGACCAGGCCGCACCGAGAGCACCAGGGCGGTGGACGAGGCGAGGCCTAGGAAGGGAACGACACGGAGGCAGGGAAGACTCGGCAGTTGTTTCCCACGTGGAGGGGAGTACGACTGTATGAGGGTTTACTGGTTCGTCTGCCGTCGCTGGAGAATAACAGCAGGTGTGGGTGAGTAGAGGGATGGCTAGGCCAGCGATGGGAGTACGATGGGGCTGTGAGGCCTGCGCGGCAGCAGAGCCGGCTGCGAGGAGGAGGGAGCTGGCAGTCCCGCCGGCGCTTGTTTTAGCGGCTGGAGCAGGAAGAGCAGAGATTGAAGAAGCACGACGGCCATTGGATGGACATCCAACAGTCACTGCTTGTGCGTCAACCTTTTTTTTAGGAAAGCCTCGAATCTGTGGAAAACAGCATACAACCCATCTGCCATTATTTCTAATAATTTACAGCCCATTTGCTAATTCTTAAGGTTTTTTTTGGAGACCATATTCTTTTTGTTAGCATTACAACCCATATTGTGGCCACGGTTAAAAAATTATACGAAATTTTGCATATTATGGTGCGGTCCGAACTATTTTTAATCCCGAAATTTCGACTCACATTCAAACTGATTTTAAAAATAAATGTATATCAATATAAAATCCAACAAATTCTCCACGCATAAAAATTAATGTAATTTAAAATCTCGAAATGAAAAAAAGATATTTGAAACTAATTGCCGGTTTGATGTGTTTTAAAAATGTACAACCCATTTCTCATTACTGATAGGCCATTTTCTCGGCCAGCGGAATGAAGCTCTCCTCGTCTTGAAAGATTTGCAGCCCAACAGGCCTGACAAAGCGACTTACTTGGCAAATCACAAAAAAACTGGACTGTGGCCTTGGACCCAGCTGTCACCCTCTCCACGTACAATACTCTTCCGATGGAAGTCGGTCGTTGACCACATTGACCACGCCGCGCCGAGAGCACCAAGGCGGTGGACGACGGCGAGGCTTAGGAAGGGGACGACGCGGAGCTGGGGAAGACGCGGAAGTGGATGCCCACGCGGAGAGGAGTACGAGGGTTCACTGGTTTGGCTGCGGCATGAGCCTGCTGTCGCCGCAGAATAACAGGGGGTGTGGGTGAGTAGAGGGATACCCTGGGCCATCGGTGGGAGTAGTAGGGGGCGGTGAGGCCTCCACGGCATCACAGCCGGCCACGAGAGGCAGGAGCACGCGGCACGACCGGCGTTGCTTTGGGCGGCTAGAGCAAGAAGACCAGAGGTTGAAGAAGCACTATGGCCGTTGGATGGACATTGTACGGTCACTGGAGCTAGAATCATTCATATTGACTAAGTTGACAAAGCCCTCCGTCCTCGTCAACTTAGTAGGCCCACAAGTTAGCCACCCACTATGGTGGGTCCCGGCTAGTAGGGGGTATTCATTTTTTGGTGCGTAATAAGGAGGCACTTCCTTGCGTGTGAAGATATAGCTGGTGGGTCCGACCTGTCAGCGGGAGGAACATTTTTTTTTTGCGAAATACAAAAGCCCTTCCCATGTACAGTGCACATATAGTGCGTAATAAGGAGGAACTTTTCTTGCGTGCGACCATGGACCTCGTGGGTCCCAGCCGTCAGGCTCTCCACGTACATGTTGGGGAACGTAGTAATTTCAAAAAAATTCCTACGCACACGCAAGATCATGGTGATGCATAGCAACGAGAAGGGAGAGTGTTGTCCACGTACCCTCGTAGACCGAAAGTGGAAGCGTTAGAACAACGCGGTTGATGTAGTCATACGTCTTCACGGCCCGACCGATCAAGCACCGAAACTACGGCACCTCCGAGTTCTAGCACACGTTCAGCTCGATGATGTCCCTCGAACTCCGATCCAGCCGAGTGTCGAGGGAGAGTTCCGTCAGCACGACGGCATGGTGACGATCTTGATGTTCTACCGTCGCAGGGCTTCGCCTAAGCACCGCTGCAATATTATCGAGGTGGACTATGGTGGAGGGGGGCACCGCACACGGCTAAGAGATCCAAAGGATCAATTGTTGTTGTCCTAGAGGTGCCCCCTGCCCCCGTATATAAAGGAGCCAGGGGGAGGGGTTCGGCCTGCCAGGAGGGGCGCGCCAGGAGGAGTCCTCCTCCCATCGGGAGTAGGACTCCCCCCTTCCTTGTTGGAGTATGAGAGAAGGAAAGAGGGGGAGAGGAGGAAGGAAAAGGGGGCTTCACCCCTTGTCCAATTCGGACCAGAGGGGGGCTGCGTGCCGCCTTCCTTTCGGCCTCTCTCCTCTATTCCCGTATGGCCCAATAAGGCCCATATACTCCCCGGCGAATTCCCATAACTCTCCGGTACTCCGAAAAATACCCGAATCACTCGGAACCTTTCCGAAGTCCGAATATAGTCGTCCAATATATCGATCTTTATGTCTCGACCATTTCGAGACTCCTCGTCATGTCCCCGATCTCATCCGGGACTAACTGTCATCGAAACCTTAAGCGTGCGGACCCTACGGGTTCGAGAACAATGTAGACATGACCGAAACACGTTTCCGGTCAATAACCAATAGCGGAACCTGGATGCTCATGTTGGATCCCACATATTCTACGAAGATCTTTATCGGTCAGACCGCATAACAACATACGTCGTTCCCTTATTCCTCGGTATGTTACTTGCCCGAGATTCGGTCGTCGGTATCTCAATACCTAGTTCAATCTCGTTACCGGCAAGTCTCTTTACTCGTTCCGTAATACATCATGCCACAACTAACTAATTAGTTGCAATGCTTGCAAGGCTTATAGTGATGTGCATTATCGAGTGGGCCCAGAGATACCTCTCCGACAATCGGAGTGACAAATCCTAATCTCAAAATACGCCAACCCAACATGTACCTTCAAAGACACCTATAGAGCTCCTTTATAATCACCCAGTTACGTTGTGACGTTTGGTAGCACACAAAGTGTTCCTCCGGTAAACGGGAGTTGCATAATCTCATAGTCATAGGAACATGTATAAGTCATGAAGAAAGCAATAGCAACATAACAAACCATCAAGTGCTAAGCTAACGGAATGGGTCAAGTCAATCACATCATTCTCCTAATGATGTGATCCCGTTAATCAAATGCCAACTCTTTTGTCCATGGCTAGGAAACATAACCATCTTTGATAAACGAGCTAGTCAAGTAGAGGCATACTAGTGACACTATGTTTGTCTATGTATTCACACATGTATATGTTTTCGGTTAATACAATTCTAGCATGAATAATAAACATTTATGATGATATAAGGAAATAAATAATAACTTTATTATTGCCTCTAGGGCATGTTTCCTTCAGTCTCCCACTTGCACTAGAGTCAATAATCTAGTTCACATCAGCATATGATTCAACACCAATATTCACATCTATATGTGATTAATACCCATAGTTCACATCGTCATGTGATCAACACCCAAAGGGTTTACTAGAGTCAATAATCTAGTTCACATCACTATATGATTAACACCCAAAGAGTACTAAGGTATGATCATGTTTTGCTCGTGAGAGAAGTTTAGTCAACGGGTCTGTCATATTCAGAGTCGTATGTATTTTGCAAATATTCTATGTCTACAATGCTCTGCACGGAGCTACTCTAGCTAATTGCTCCCACTTTCAATATGTATCCAGATTGAGACTTAGAGTCATCTGGATCGGTGTAAAAGCTTGCATCGATGTAACTCTTTACGACGAACTCTTTTATCACCTCCATAATCGAGAAACATATCCTTATTCTACTAAGGATAATTTTGACCAATGTCCAGTGATCTACTCCTAGATCATTATTGTAGTCCCTTGCCAAACCAGGGCAGAGTATACAATAGGTCTGGTCCATAGCATGGCATACTTTTATAGAACCTATGACTGATGCATAGGGAATGACTTTCATTCTCTTTCTATTTTCTGCCGTGGTCGGGATTTGAGTCTTACTCAATTTCATACCTTTGCAACACAGGCAAGAACTCTTTCTTTGACTGTTCCATTTTGAACTACTTCAAAATCTTGTCAAGGTATGTACTCATTGAAAATCTTATCAAGCGTCTTGATCTATCTCAATAGATCTTGATGCTCAATATGTAAGTAGTTTTACTGAGGTCTTTCTTTGAAAAACTCCTTTCAAACATTCCTTTATGCTTTCCAAAGAATTCTACATCATTTCCGATCAATAATATGTCATTCACATATACTTATCAGAAAGTCAGTAGTGCTCCCACTCACTTTCTTGTAAATACAGGCCTTTCCAAAAGTCTGTATAAAACCATATGCTTTGATCAACTCATCAAAGCGTATATTCCAACTCCGAGATGCTTGCACCAGTCCATTGATGGATCGCTGGAGCTTGCACATTTTGTTAGCACCTTTAGGATTGACAAAACCTTCTGGTTGTATCATATACAACACTTCTTTAAAAAATCCATTAAGGAATGCAGTTTTGACATCCATTTGCCAGATTTCATAAAATGTGGCAATTGCTAACATGATTCGGACAGACTTAAGCATCGATATGAGTGAGAAAATCTCATCGTATTCAACACCTTGAACTTGTCGAAAACCTTTTGCAACAAGTCGAGCTTAGTAGATAGTAACACTACTATCAGTGTCCGTCTTCCTCTTGAAGATCCATTTATTTAACATGGCTTGCTGATCATCGAGCAAGTCAATCAAAGTCCATACTTTGTTCTCATACATGGATCATATCTCAGATTTTATGGCCTCAAGCCATTTCGCGGAATCTGGGCTCATCATCGCTTCCTCATAGTTCGTAGGTTCATCATGGTCTAGTAACATGACTTCCAGAACATGATTACCGTACCACTCTGGTGCGGATCTTACTCTGGAAGACCTACGAGGTTTGGTAGCAACTTGATCTGAAGTTTCATGATCATCATCATTAACTTCCTCACTAATTGGTGTAGGAATCACTGGAACTGATTTCTGTGATGAACTACTTTCCAATAAGGGAGAAGGTACAATTACCTCATCAAGTTCTACTTTCCTCCCACTCACTTCTTTCGAGAGAAACTTCTTCTCTAGAAAGGATCCATCTTAGCAACGAATATCTTGCCTTCGGATCTGTGATAGAAGGTGTACCCAATAGTTTCCTTTGGGTATCCTATGAAGACGCACTTCTCCGATTTGGGTTCGAGCTTATCAGGTTGAAACTTTTTCACATAAGCATCGTAGCCCCAAACTTTAAGAAACGACAACTTTTGGTTTCTTGCCAAACCACAGTTCATAAGGCGTCGTCTCAACGGATTTGATGGTGCCCTATTTTAAAGTGAATGCAGCTGTCTCTAATGCATAACCCCAAAACGATAGTGGTAAACCGATAAGAGACATCATAGATTGCACTATATCCAATAAAGTACTGTTATGACGTTCGGACACACCATTAAGCTGTGGTGTTCCAGGTGGCATGAGTTTGTGAAACTATTCCACATTGTTTTAATTGAAGACCAAACTCGTAACTCAAATATTTGTCTCTGCGATCAAATTGCAGAAACTTTATTTTCTTGTTACGATGATTCTCCACTTCACTCTGAAATTATTTGAACTTTTCAAATGTTTCAGACTTGTGCTTCATTAAGTAGATATACTCATATCTGCTCAATTCATCTTGTGAAGGTCAGAAAATAACGATACCCGCCACGAGCATCAACACTCATTGGACCGCATACATCGGTATGTATTATTTCCAATAAGTCACTAGCTCGTTCCATTGTTCCGGAGAACGGAGTTTTAGTCATCTTGCCCAAAAGGCACGGTTCGCAAGCATCAAATGATTCATAACCAAGTGATTCCAAAAATCCATCTTTATGGAGTTTCTTCATGCGCTTTACACCGATATGACCCAAACGGCAGTGCCACAAATAAGTTGCACTATCATTATCAACTTTGCATCTTTTGGCATCAATATTATGAATATGTGTATCACTACGATCGAGATCCAACAAACTATTTTCATTGGGTGTATGACCATCGAAGGTTTTATTCATGTAAACAGAACAACAATTATTCTCTGATTTTAAATGAATAACCGTATTGCAATAAACATGATCAAATCATATTCATGCTCAACGCAAACGCCAAATAACATTTATTTAGGTTCAACACTAATCCCGAATGTATAGGGAGTGTGCGATGATGATCATATCAATCTTGGAACCACTTCCAACACTCATCGTCACTTCACCCTCAACTAGTTTCTGTTTATTCTGTAACTCCTATTTCGAGTTACTAATCTTAGGAACCGAACAAGTATCAAATACTCAGGGGCTACTATAAACACTAGTGAGGTACACATCAATAACCTGTATATCAAATATACCCTTGTTCACTTTGCCATCCTTCTTATCCACCAAATATTCAGGGCATTTCCGCTTCTAGTGACCATTTCCTTTGCAGTATAATCACTCAGTTTCAGGCTTTGGTCCAGCTTTGGGCTTCTTCGCGGGAGTGACAACTTGCTTGCCATTCTACTTGAAGTTCCCTTTCTTTTCCTTTGCCCTTTTCTTGAAACTAGTGGTCTTGTCAATCATCAACACTTGATGCTCTTTCTTGATTTCTACCTTCGTCGATTTCAGCATCACGAAGAGCTCGGGAATCGTTTTCGTCATCCCTTGCATTATAGTTCATCACGAAGTTCCAGTAACTTGGTGATGGTGACTAGAGAACTCTGCCAATCACTATCTTATCTGGAAGATTAACTCCCACTTGATTCAAGCGATTGTAGTACTCAGACAATCTAAGCACTTGCTCACTAGTTGAGCAATTCTCCTCCATCTTTTAGGCAAAGTATTTGTCAGAGGTTTCATACCTCTTGACACGGGCATGAGTCTGAAATATCAATTTCATCTCATGGAACATCTCATATGTTCCGTGACGTTTCAAAAATGTTTTTGTAGTCCCAATTCTAAGCCATAAAGCATGGTGCACAAAACTATCAAGTAGTCATCATATTGAGCTAGCCAAACGTTCATAACGTCTGCATCTGCTCCTGCAATAGGTCTGTCACCTAGCGGTGCATTAAGGACATAATTCTTCTGTGCAGCAATGAGGACAAACCTCAGATCACGGATCCAATCCGCATCATTGCTACTAACATCTTTCAACACAATTTTTCTCTAGGAACATATCAAAAATAAACATATGAAAGCAACAACGCGAGCTATTGATCTACAACATAATTTGCAAAATATTACCAGGACTAAGTTCATGATAAATTAAAGTTCAATTAATCATATTACTTAAGAACTCCCACTTAGACAGACATCTCTCTAGTCATCTAAGTGATCACGTGATCCAAATCAACTAAACCATGTCCGATCATCACGTGAGATGGAGTAGTTTTCAATGGTGAACATCACTATGTTGATCATATCTACTATATGATTCACGCTCGACCTTTCGGTCTCCGTGTTCCGAGGCCATATCTGTATATGCTAGGCTCGTCAAGTTTAACCTGAGTATTCCGCGTGTGCAACTGTTTTGCACCCGTTGTATTTGAACGTAGAGCCTATCACACCCGATCATCACGTGGTGTCTCAGCACGAAGAACTTTCGCAACGGTGCATACTCAGGGAGAACACTTCTTGATAATTAGTGAGAGATCATCTTAAAATGCTACCGTCAATCAAAGCAAGATAAGATGCATAAAGGATAAACATCACATGCAATCAATATAAGTGATATGATATGGCCATCATCATCTTGTGCTTGTGATCTCCATCTCCGAAGCACCGTCGTGATCACCATCGTCACCGGCGCGACACCTTGATCTCCATCGTAGCATCGTTGTCGTTACGCCATCTATTGCTTCTACGACTATCGCTACCGCTTAGTGATAAAGTAAAGCAATTACAGGGCGTTTGCATTTCATACAATAAAGCGACAACCATATGGCTCCTGCCAGTTGCCGATAACTTCGGTTACAAAACATGATCATCTCATACAATAAAATATAGCATCACGTCTTGACCATATCACATCACAACATGCCCTGCAAAAACAAGTTAGACGTCCTCTACTTTGTTGTTGCAAATTTTACGTGGCTGCTACGGGCTGAGCAAGAACCGTTCTTACCTACGCATCAAAACCACAACGATAGTTCGTCAAGTTAGTGCTGTTTTAACCTTCTCAAGGACCGGGCGTAGCCACACTCGGTTCAACTAAAGTTGGAGAAACTGACACCCGCCAGCCACCTGTGTGCAAAGCACGTCGGTAGAACCAGTCTCGCGTAAGCGTACGCGTAATGTCGGTCCGGGCCGCTTCATCCAACAATACCGCCGAACCAAAGTATGACATGCTGGTAAGCAGTATGACTTGTATCGCCCACACCTCACTTGTGTTCTACTCGTGCATATAACATCTACGCATAAAACCAGGCTCGGATGCCACTGTTGGGGAACGTAGTAATTTCAAAAATTTCCTACGCACACACAAGATCATGGTGATGCATAGCAACGAGAGGGGAGAGTGTTGTCCAGTACCCTCGTAGACCGAAAGCGGAAGCGTTAGAACAACGCGGTTGATGTAGTCGTACGTCTTCACGGCCCGACCGATCAAGCACCGAAACTACGACACCTCCGAGTTCTAGCACACGTTCAGCTCGATGACGTCCCTCGAACTCCGATCCAGCCGAGTGTCGAGGGAGAGTTCCGTCAGCACGACGGCGTGGTGACGATCTTTATGTTCTACCGTCGCAGGGCTTCGCCTAAGCACCGCTACAATATTATCGAGGTGGACTATGGTGGAGGGGGGCACCACACATGGCTAAGAGATCCAAGGTATCAATTGTTGTTGTCCTAGAGGTGCCCCCCTGCCCCCGTATATAAAGGAGCCAGGGGAAGGGGTTCGGCCGGCCAGGAGGGGCGCGCCAGGAGGAGTCCTCCTCCCACCGAGGAGTAGGACTCCCCCTTCCTTGTTGGAGTAGGAGAGAAGGAAAGAGGGGGAGAGGAGGAAGGAAAAGGGGGCTGCACCCCTTGTCCAATTCGGACCAGAGGGGGGCTGCGTGCCGCCTTCCTTTCGGCCTCTCTCCTCTATTCCCGTATGGCCCAATAAGGCCCATATACTTCCCGGCGAATTCCCGTAACTCTCCGGTACTCCGAACAATACCCGAATCACTCGGAACCTTTCCGAAGTCCGAATATAGTCGTCCAATATATCGATCTTTATGTCTCGACCATTTCGAGACTCCTCGTCATGTCCCCGATCTCATCCGGGACTAACTCATTCGGTACATCAAAACTCATAAACTCATAATATAACTGTCATCGAAACCTTAAGCGTGCGGACCCTACGGGTTCGAGAACTATGTAGACATGACCGAGACACGTTTCCGGTCAATAACCAATAGCGGAACCTGGATGCTCATATTGGCTCCCACATATTCTACGAAGATCTTTATCGGTCAGACCGCATAACAACATACGTCGTTCCCTTATTCCTCGGTATGTTACTTGCCCGAGATTCGGTCGTCGGTATCTCAATACCTAGTTCAATCTCGTTACCGGCAAGTCTCTTTACTCGTTCCGTAATACATCATCCGCAACTAACTCATTAGTTGCAATGCTTGCAAGGCTTATAGTGATGTGCATTACCGAGAGGGCCCAGAGATACCTCTCCGACAATCGGAGTGACAAATCCTAATCTCGAAATACGCCAACCCAACATGTACCTTCGGAGACACCTGTAGAGCTCCTTTATAATCACCCAGTTACGTTGTGACGTTTGGTAGCACACAAAGTGTTCCTCCGGTAAACGGGAGTTGCATAATCTCATAGTCATAGGAACATGTATAAGTCATGAAGAAAGCAATAGCAACATACTAAACGATCAAGTGCTAAGCTAACGGAATGGGTCAAGTCAATCACATCATTCTCCTAATGATGTGATCCCGTTAATCAAATGACAACTCTTTGTCCATGGCTAGGAAACATAACCATCTTTGATAACGAGCTAGTCAAGTAGAGGCATACTAGTGACACTATGTTTGTCTATGTATTCACACATGTATTATGTTTCCGGTTAATACAATTCTAGCATGAATAATAAACATTTATGATGATATAAGGAAATAAATAATAACTTTATTATTGCCTCCAGGGCATATTTCCTTCAGTACAGTCCTCTTCCGATGACTCTCATATGTTGACCACGCCGCGCCGAGCGCACCGAGGCGGTGGACGATGACAAGGACCCAGACTGGAACAACCCGGAGATGGGAGACTCGGCAGTGGAGTCACAGACGGAGAGGAGTGGGAAACTTGACTGGTTCGGGTGCGGGGTGGGCCTACACTCGGCAGAGAATAACAGGAGGTGCGGAGTGGAGGGATGGCCTAGCCGTCGGCAGGGTAGCGTTTTGCCGAGGAGCGCAAAACAACGCCGCTGGACGCCGAAGGCTGGAGGAGGCGGTTCCGACAGCGCTGGGGGAAGAAGACGAGAGATTGAAGAAGAATGCCGGCCGTTGGATGTAAATCCAACGCCTTCTTAGGCTTCAACCTACTGGCCCACATGTCAGCCAGTCCATTTCTTTTTTTAGTCCATTTGGTGGGCTGGGTGAAACAATGATGTAGCATCTATGCAACCTATTTAAATCCCATTTGCATTTTTCTCGAAATCCACGGACTTGCTGGGCTGGGTGAAAATATCATGTTAGGCTAGACAGAGAAATGTTATAAAAACATAAACACATGATTGCACGTCAGTAAAATCTTTGCAAGCTTATGTACGCAATCACTAGGAGTTAACTTGGCAAGTTATATATAAACAATTATTATTATTATTTTGTAAGAACTTTCAACTTATGAAATAAAATATCATTTTAATTTGATGAGTTAATAGTACATGGGGTGTTATTATTTTTTAGGCTAGACGTGGGACAGTTAAGTTGGTTCTAGGGGAAAGTACTGGGAGAAAACTCAGTTTACATCGAAAAAGAAAGTGGGAGAAAATTCAGAGACCTGCTGGGTCCACCTGAGGAGAGGAATATGTTGGGAGGAAGGAGATTCAAAGCACGGCAGCCGAGTGAACTAGTTTTTTTTACGGACAAGTGAACTAGTTTACATACATAAGCAAATAGCCACTAAAAAAAGCAATCAGGTTAATGGGTTCTTAAAAGAAATATTTCGGACAAAATAGATAATTACGACACATAGTCTAATGCATGAAACACTCAGATGATAAAGGTGCTTATAAACAGATAAAGTACAACATCTAGACCTTCTTGGCATGCTTGATCATGATGCTGCGACTGTCCGTGTACTCGTCGGTTACAGGAAGCAGACACGCCCTCATGTCCAAGATCTGCGTGTACATGTCGTAGCATGCGTATGCGTCCTTGGCCGTGTAGGTTATGTAGGCTAGATTCAGAGGTACCTCCCACGTGTTCAGGTCGTCTTCTTTCATGTTGGCATATCAAGGGTCGATGATGGTCTCAGCGAGGTCAACCACGGAGTCCTTCTCTTGCCCGTTGCTGATGATCTTGTATTGCTTCTAGATGTCGACAAGCTTGTTGCACCAGATGGCCGAATCGTCGCGTTCTTCCTTCTCTCCACCGTAGCGAAGGTGCAGTCAGCGTTGCCGATGAAACGGGTGAATGCTCCAGAACCTGGTGCAGCCATAGGACTGAGGCGAGGCGGAGCTTCACCGAGTCCGTATCGTTGGTGTACATCACATTCAACTTGGTGCAGCCATAGGACTGAACGGCGAACTAACTCCTTGCTGAAGTCCATATCCAGCAGGCTCACTGTCTGTGTCAAAACCGGTGGATCTCGGGTAGGGGGTCCCGAACTGTGCGTCTAGGCGGATGGTAACAGGAGACAAGGGACACGATGTTTTTACCCAGGTTCGGGCCCTCTCGATGGAGGTAAAACCCTACTCCTGCTTGATTAATATTGATGATATGGGTAGTACAAGAGTAGATCTACCACGAGATCAGAGAGGCTAAACCCTAGAAGCTAGCCTATGGTATGATTGTTGTTCGTCCTATGGACTAAAACCCTCCGGTTTATATAGACACCGGAGAGGGCTAGGGTTACACAGAGTTGGTTACAATGGGAGGAGATCTACATATCCGTATCGCCAAGCTTGCCTTCCACGCCAAGGAAAGTCCCATTCGGACACGGGACGAAGTCTTCAATCTTGTATCTTCATAGTCCGGGAGTCCGGCCAAAGGTCATAGTCCGGCCATCCGGACACCCCCTAATCCGGGACTCCCTCACTCACCCCTCGGATCGCCATTGGAGTCTCTTCGAGTGAGCGAGTGTGTAGGCGGTGGCAGCAGTTCGTTTTTCAGCTCTTGGGGAACTAGATTCAACAGTAAGCTGAGTGTGTACATGCGACAACAGTTACCACCCCTCCCTCATCCGCTGCACGCCCGGCAGAAGATGCACCCTCGGCGCATTCAAACGCCTCCATTAAGAAACCTACTCCGGCCACACGTCGGTTCACGAGCGGGTCTGTATTGGTACTATAATAACAGGAGTTAGTGGTCACTTTACTTAAATTTAATTAGCTTTAATAGAAATTTATACTTAAAACAAGCAATGCATTGGCTCGTTCTATCAGTGCCATGGGATGAACATGCACAACAATTAGAATTATTATTCTCAGGACGCACACGATCAGCACATTTGTCGCACTTTCACAAAGATAATACTACCAAGTTTGAACTGGTTGTTATGGTTGCTGTCCTCTGCATCATCATGCCGTGTTTCCCAGCTTGCAAGATTCAGAATCAACAAGTAAGATCCAAATAATAAGTACAACAAAGATGCCTACACATCTCATTGATTCCCAGCTTGCAAGATTCAGAACCAACAAATAAGATCAAAATAATAAGTACAACAAAGATGCCTACACATCTCATTGATTCCCAACTTGCAAGATTCAGAACCAACAAATAAGATTCAAATAATAAGTAGAACAAAGATGCGTACACATCCCATTGATTCCCAGCTTGCAAGATTCAGAACCAACCCATTAGAGCCTTTTGATAAAGTGAATATCGGGATTAAATCCATCTTGGCTAGCCATGTCATACAATCGAAGAACTTGGCGAATGCTCTTGACCGTCACAACATCTGTAGTTGAGTATTCCCGTTTGCACAACATGTTTGCACATCACAAACAAGGAGACAGGAAAGCATGATTTCACTTTAATAGCGGCCTCCTTGAACTCAAACTCCAAGTCCACTAGGATGAGGTCTGCCTGGAGTTCCATGATTCAATTCATGCGTCTTTTTCTGCGGTTCACCTGAAATGAAGCAAAGATTGCATCATTCAGCTAGCAAGAAGTACTTGCTCTTGTGAGCTGGCAGGTTCTTCTTTAGTAGTTGCACTAAAATTGAGGAACATTAAGGTTGGCTGTCCGGCTCATGTAAGGTGCAACTATAATTTTCTTATCCTTTTGTGCAGTTCCACTAAAATAAAGTGCCATTGTGGTGACAGTGACGGCTCCATCTTGCAAAGGCTAATAAAATGTTGCACGAGATTACCAGCAGAACTTGACGGAGATTTTGGAAACTCCAATCACATTTTGTGCAGTTCCACCAAAATTGAGAGATGTTGCCCACGTGACATTTTAGTTGAACTGCACAAGACACTCATTCCAAAAAAAGTGTTTTGTGCAGTTCACCAAAAGGTCACAATAGCAACAAGGTGAAATGGATATCCCTATCTGCACAAAATGATAGAAAGTAAACAGTTGCTGGTCAATAAGAATATACGAAACATATACAAAATCAAAAGAAGCATCTTAATTATGTTCATGGCAATCACGCAAGGACAGTAGAAATTTTAAAACGTCAGCAATGCTTCATGTTACCAGAAGCATTACGATCAACATTGAGATTCCTCAGATATGGGATTACTTTAATGGTGGCATTGCTTGTTTACCAGACACAGTAAATCAACAACAGCTAAAGAGTTGGTTTAAGGGCATGGGACTGTGGGGACACCAGGACACTCAACAGTGTAAAGGAGCAACTTACTTATCATACTGGGGAAAACAACAGGAGTGCCATTTGTAACACAGTTTAATTGCATCTTACCACTGGAGGCATTAGATTAACAATAACACTGGTTAGACATGTCCCTAAGGTAATAGTGTGATCGCTTTGTTTTACATGCGCCCTTACATTAACAATAGCAAAAGGTTGGTATAAGGACATGCGACAGTGGAGCATCAGCACAATGTACCTACAAGGAGGCATAAAGTGGTGATGCTGAGCTTGTTCATGCTATGTGAGGGCAGCAAACCTAATCCTGGAGACCTTTTACTATGTGAGGGTAGCAAATCTAATCCTGCAGACCTTTTACTATGTGAGGGAAGCAAATCTAATCCTGAGACCTTTTACTATGTGAGGGCAGCAAATCTAATCCTGAGACCTTTTACTATGTGAGGGCAGCAAATCTAATCCTGAGACCTTTTACTATGTGAGGGCAGCAAATCTAATCCTGAGACCTTTTACTATGTGAGGGCAGCAAATCTAATTCTGAGACCTTTTACTATGTGAGGGCAGCAAATCTAATCCTGGAGACCTTTTACTATGTGATGGCAGCAAATCTAATCCTGGACATACTCTGTTGACTTGTCCACTAGCCGCCACTTTCTATCCTTTTTTAACCAATAATAGATTTGTTCCTTATCCAGTTTTACTGCATTTTCCCATTATTTCCCTTTTCAACCAAGAGACCGGTTGGGTATCCGGTCTCTACTACTTTCACCATATTATTTCCTCTTTGAATCAAGTCCTAGATTCATGCTACAACTTTCCCCCCTTTCTTCGTTGTTTGAACAAAGCCCTAGATTCGAATGCATGAAGTAGCTTTACCTCTAATATTACTAAAAATTTAGGTGGGTTTGGAAGAGCTGACGGGAGTAGAAAAAGATGCACATGCAGACACGTGGGGAGATGGGGCAGTAGAGCAAGGCCGTTTTCGAAGAACTTATACCTGAGGGTCGCCCGGATGTCGGCGGCGGCAGGTCGGATCTGCGGACAATACAGCAGGGAGGAAGAAGGGTCGGAGGACCTCCCGAGCCGGCGCTGTGTCGAAGAGAATGGCACGGGCATAGGATCGGGCCCCTCCGGCAGCTGTGGTTTCCTCCCTCGACGACGATGACCGCATGAACGATGCACCTTTTAGTCCTCTACACACACCGGCCGAAGGGATCCGGCCGGATCTGTGACCATTGGTGAGCAGAGAGAAAATGTCGCTACCGCTGTCTTGTTTATATCTGGAGAGGATGAGAGAATGAAGAGAGCAACCCTAGTAAAGCAAGCTCTCAGGCCCCTGCGTCAATATATAGTGGAGTGATTATCTTTTTTATCTCCACAACAAGCGTTTCAATTTGTGTATGTGGCATTAAAGAAAAGAAACTCTCTATTTAAGGTGACTACTCTACGACTCCTACTTACTACTACTAAAGTATTGTTCACTTGTGCTCCCCGCCCCTCCATTCGTTGAACAACCCCACATGTGAATAAACATACAGTAAGTACTGTATTTATATAGAACGAACAAGCTCGAACTATTTTCGCATAGTTAAAAGTTGAGGGCAGGGATTTTCCCGGGCAGTACGCACGGTAGTTTTCGGGTAGGCGGTTTGACAGAGAGGCAAGGAGGGTGAGCGAGTGGGGCTGTGCGACTTGATGGCGCGTTACTGCTGGAAAGACTTGTGGTATGACCACTCACTATAGTCATGAATTACTAGCGCTCCGACCGGGGTGATGCCCCTCTTTCGTTCCGCGCTCTAATCTGGTGCATGAAACGTCGACCCGGATGCTGGCTCTCCCACATGTCGGAGTAGTAAGAAGGAGCAAAGAATGATGTGGTATATACTAGTACTATACTACTCCCTCCGTTCCTAAATATAAGTCTTTGCAGAGATTTCACTATGGACCACATATGGAGAAAAATGAGTGAATCTACACATAAAATGCATCTATATACATCCGTATGTGGTCCACAGTGAAATATCTACAAAGACTTATATTTAGGAATGGAGGGAGTACTACTCAGGTCGGAGGAGTGCGAACCACGGTAGCCCAGTGAACCAGCCGTGCGAACCACGGTAGCCCAGTGAACCAGCAGTAGAAAACAATGTGGTGATATGGCCATAAAAAACAATGTGCTACGGTCCACACTATAGCATGTATAGTAACACTCCTCTTTGTTTGGATCCCTGAGTTAGAGCTAGTTTGGGTTGAAATAGCCTCAAATTATCGAAACAAGAGGGGTTAGTTTGAGTTAGTTTGCTCTAACCCAGCTAAAAAAACTAGCCCGGTAGAGAGGTTCTAATTGGGTTAGTTATCCTCGGGCCCACTAAAAGAGAACTAAAAAAATCTCACCTGCCCGTACCAGATCGCTCCCCTAAAAAAATCTCACCTGCCCGCACCAGATCACTCCCCCCTCTTACACGACTCCTCTCTATTCCCCATAGGGCCGCCCGCCCAAGCACCGCTTGCCCTCTCTCTCCTTCGGCCGCCCTCTCCTTCTGGCCTCCGCCGCCCTACTCCGGCCGCCCTCTCCCTCTGTCCTTCGAAGATCGCCCCGCTCCCCCTTCACCAGTCATTTTTCTCCCTCTGTCGTGCGCGGCGGCGGCGCATCTACCAGGGAGGTCGCGAGAGGGATGAGTTTGTTCATTCCTTCTCTATCTCACGGCCATATCATTGATCTTGCTTGCTCTAGCGCTAATTCTGATTTGGAAAAGTAGATCCTGATCAAACTTGCTATAGATTTGCGGTGCACGCATGGAATTGTTTGATGCTGCCTGAGGAGGTAATAAATCTTTCTAGAGGCCCAAAGATTCAGGTCACCTTTCTAGGTATTTCAATTTCAGGCTTGCATTATTTGTAGAGGCCCAAAGATTTAGTTCACCTTTCTAGGTATTTCAATTTCAGGCTTGCATTGTTTCTAGAGGCCGAAAGATTCAGTTCACCTTTCTAGGTATTTGAGTTTCAGGCTTGCATTATTTCTAGAGGCCCAAAGATTCAGTTCACTTTTCTAGGTATTTCAGTTTCAGGCTTGCATTATTTCTAGAGGCCCAAAGATTCAGTTCACCTTTCTAGGTATTTCAGTTTCAGGCTTGCATTATTTCTAGAGGCCCAAAGATTCAGTTCACCTTTCTAGGTATTTAAGTTTCAGGCTTGCATTATTTCTAGAGGCCCAAAGATTCAGTTCACCTTTCTAGGTATTTCAGTTTCAGGCTTGCATTATTTCTAGAGGCCCAAAGATTCAGTTCACCTTTCTAGGTATTTTAGTTACAGGCTTGCATTATTTCTAGAGGCCCAAAGATTAAGTTCCCAGTCGGCGGCAAGCGGCCCTGCTACCCATGCGGTGTCGACCTCAACTCGCAAGGGCCGCGTCGGAGGGGTTCCCGGGGCTTGGGCTCTACAGAGCCTTCCTCCAGAGCGACGATGGCGAGCTCCTCCCTCGGTGCGTGAGGGGCTCCGGGCTCCCTCCCTATCGTGAACGACTTCCGTGATGAGTTAGCTCATTCTTTGTTTCATGAAGTGTTTTTTTATTTTGTGAAGCTTGATTGACGACTTGTATGTTTAAGTGGGATATCTCATTTGTATGGACAAAGTAAAAATTATCATGTTTTGCATGCTTGATTTGTATAGATGGTTCGTCATGTCAATTGTGAGCGGGAGGAGGCCACAGAAGAGCCGGCCACACCAAGAGGGTGCTTGGATCCAAGGGACTTATTTTAGTCTGACTAAAAATAGGGTCCAAAGTAGTCAAATGATTGAGATAGAGCATTTATTGTCAATCTAACCCTGCCATCCATACACCTCTTTGGTTTAGAGTTAGTTCAGGGTTAGAATCTAACTCTAACCTCTAACTGAGTTAGAGTTCTCCTCGTCTCGGTTCATCGCCATCATACATTCCCCATTCCTGTGTTTTCAGTATCCTGCGAATCAAAGAGGCCCTTTTTTCTGGGAAAAATCAAAGAGGCCCTTAGACTGGTTTAGGTCCGGTCATTTTTTATAAACGTGTTATGTCCAAAATTTAATGAACGTGCTCCGGTTTCCATTAAAATAATCTGGTTTCATGTAGTAATTCATTGATTTATTTATTCTTCTGCGGGGGGTTTGCATGTAATTCATGAGGTCTGAAATGTAAAGTACCCCAGCATATGCTCCGAGTCGTGCATGCACTATGACCCAGATGCTCTATGTCCCACATGTCGGCGAATGGGAGCACGTGGAAATAGCCTAGGAGTACATATAGGAGGATAAATGCATGAAAAAATATGTACTGTGAAGCATAGCCGCGGTTCGAAAAGGAGACCTAAAGTGATGACAGCTATAGGTCGCACACACCCAACTAGTGGTACTAGACATACGACTATTTTCCCCTCAAAAAAAGAGGCACGAGTGCACAGTACTCCTATTCTATAAACACGAGTCCCATCTGACAACAACGTCCATGCTACAGCTAGCTCTCCTCCCTCGTTCTCTCTTCTAATTCTAAACTCGGCCGACGCCCGGTGGGTGGGGTGGGTTTGCTCAACTGTGGCCCACCTCATAGTGAAAACGTTACGACTGGAATAAAAAATGCCATATACTCCCTCCGTTCATAAATATAAGCCTTTTTAGATACTAGTTCAAATGGAATACAACATACAGAAGTATGAAGACATAGTTTAGAGTGTAGATTCACTCATTTTACTCCGTATGTAGTAGTCACTTGCTGGAATCTTTAGAAAGACTTATATTTGGGAACGGAGGGAGTACTATACTAATAAAACATTAAGGCCACGAGGCAATGCAGTGCTGGTTACAGGAGGTAAGAAGAAGAGATGCATCCATCGACGACGTCCACCTCCTCGACTCAGGGCGCCGGCCCACCGAACGGCGCCTAAGTAGCAGCAACTTTCATGGCCAGGTCGACGTGCTTCTGAACAATGGCGTCCAAAGATTCCAGCCACTAGAAGAAGGCCAACGTCTTTCTGTCCTCGCTTGCCTTATAGTGGCCTATGTAGACGATTTCCTTGTAGACGTAGATGTGCAGGTCGACGATTTCTTTCATGGCAAGGCGCTGCGCGGCGAGCGCGGCCTCAAGGTGCACATTCTTCGTCACGACCTCCGGCACCTGCAGGGCCACCAGGGCTTGAAAGGGTTCGTCACCACGTAGGCCGATGAGGGTGGCACGCAATGAGGAGCCTGGTCGCGCGGGCTGGAGCAGTACGGCAAGGTCATTCGCGCGCTTCTTGACGGCGGTGAACTTGCGGATGGAGTTGACCATCATGTCGTCCATGCGAGAGGCGGAGCCGGCATCGGCGAGGGCTACGATGCCTGCGGTCGCTAGCACCGTCTGGAAACGTTGCGCGGTGCAGGGCCGCAGGCCGGCGCCTTGGATGATTTGGCACAGCAGACTGCCGCTCGCGCCCATCGCCTCCATAGGTGCTTGTGGCTTCTGGTCACTTGGTCTTGGATTGGAGTGAGCAGTGTTGCGCAGAGACTTGGGAGTAGATGGATTGGAGTGGTGGGGCACCTTTATTATATGAGAGTCCAAACTCTGTTGCATTCACATCGTGCTGGTTCTAGTCTGCTTCTCCAATTAATTCCCTCTACATGTAATTGAGGATGCATCATTAACCATTCAACGTCTCGGGAACCGCTACCCTCTTCCTCCTTGGCATTCAAGCACCTATGGACCCGTCGACGACGAGGTGCCTATGGTGACTTCGTAAATTTCAAGATGATAGTGCCGTGCATGTGTGCGTTCATAGGGGTGAGTGTATGCGCGTGTATATGAGCGCTTGCGTCTGTACTGTGTCAAAAAAACAAAACGTAAATGCGTGTCAAAAAGAGACTAGTCAGTATACTCAATATTGTGCACCTCGGAGAGGAAAATGATAGAACTAGTACGTATTTATTTACGGTGCAGATTCACTTATTTTGCTCCATATGTACTCCGTCTCGGTGTAGTCTAGTCACTTGTTGAAATCTCTAAAGGGCAAATACTCCTTTCTGGTTTACAGGGCTATACTACCAAGTAGTTGTACGTACTAGTACAATAGTGGCTCACATAGCAATTTTGTCTCATGCAAGAGCCTGGCTATATGCGCGCTCCAATGTTCGCAACTGCAACGTTCGGTTTGCGCTTGGCTCTTCGCCTCTTCGAGAAGACGAACAATGATGTTACTACTACTGCTTCTACAGTGTCGAATCCACTGCTGCATGTCCGTCCACCGCGAGCGGGGCGGATAGCTTGTTGTAGACCGCCGGCCCATGGGCGAGGGAGAAGGCGTGTAGTAAAATCAAGCTTCTCCTCATTCTACGAGTTAACACGACACATCATAGCACTGGCCCCACATGCTTGCCTCTAAACTTGGCTGAAAGACCCGCAATGTACAATATATTTGCTGCAACCTCTATCATTTACCCACCACAAATTAAAATATATGTGGCCGTATGCATCGTTCTGATGCAGAGGCCGGGGAGTCCCCCCTTTTCGAATAAATAAATAAAATATATATTCCTGTCTTGACCAGATGAGCATGCAAACTACAATCACCAGGGTGACAGGTAGGGCCAGAAGACTATTTTAATTTAAAAAAAAACTTCAAGACGGCCACATAGCATGGAGCCGACCCCAACGATTTTAAGCTTACATGCACGGTACAAGCTATCTAGACTACTCTACACATGAAACTGCCACACGAGCGTCTGGGCTGCGCTTGGCTCTTCGCCTCTTCGGGAAGTCGAACAATGATGGTGTACTACTGCACTGGAGGAGTACTACAGTACGCTTCTGGCCATCTGACACCGATTGAACTGCTGCATGTCCACCGCGTGCGGGAGGGAGAGCGTGTAGCGAAAGCTTCTCCTAGTCTTGCCAGCCACCACGCTCATGGGCGAGGGAGGGACGCTCCTGTCTTTGCGTGTTTGACAAGTGGGCCCGACAGGTGTGTGGCCAACCTGTCATACAGCCAAAGGCAGGTGCCGTTAAGTCCGCGAGGGAGAGGATAATCAAACTTCTCGTTGATGTATGAGTTGTCGCGACACATCAAAGCACTGCACTCGATATATTTCAATAATTTAGGGTTATTGATGCATTAATTACAACGCATGCATGCATGCCGTGACTCTCCTTTTGATACTTGCATGTGTTGATTTAATGCACCTTGAAGTAGTACTCCCTTTGATTCCTTTTACTTTGCGTATAACTTTTTCTTGTTTTTCTTAGATTAGTCTACGCGTCCGCGTTGGTTTCCATCTGTGCCCCCGCTCGATTAGTTCTTCCCCCATTAATCGCGCCAGTTTCCAAAGCAGAAAATGGCTACAGGCAAACGTGTGCAGCGTCGGATGCGGCTTGACCGCCCGGGGAAGCCAACTCAAGCGAAAAGGAAGGAGGACCAGCCAACCATTGCATGCGCATTTACTGTCGATATTTATGCAGCTTACTCAGGCTAGTCATAGTGGAGAGTAACTTAGACTAGTAACATACATATGTTACTAATCTATGTTACTACCTTCATAGTGGGTAGTGTCATAGGTGTGGTAACATAGTTGCCTTCATTTATTACTTTGTAGACTCATTATGCATTGGAAAGGGCTATGTGATGGTAACATATTATGTTACTCTATTTGCCTCTCTCCTCATTAAGTACTTGCTGCATCACCATTTTTGCTTATGTGGCATCTATGTTACTACCTATGTTACTCCCACTATGACCAGCCTCATGCGCAGGGGCAAATTTGTCCAGAAAACTCAAACTACTGCCTTCCTTGGTATGCGGGAGGACAACTATGCACAGAGTATAAAATATGTGACGGTAAAGCTTTGTAATGCCCCGGCCCAAGCGAGAGATGGTTGTGCACGAGGAGGGACAGATCATGCAGACGGAACAGGAACCGACGAGGGAGCTCACTAAGGTCTCGATGGACCTCACCGTGCTCCACTGCTCCTTGTGTCTCCGCCCCTTGACGCCTCCAGTGTATGAGGTTCGAATACACCTCGTCCATTCGGTTGATTGAGCAAGGTGCAGGTTTCTTGATTGATGTGATGTTCGATTGATTTCTGTAGTGCAAGGGAGGGCACCTGGCCTGCGCGGACTGCCGTGTCGAGTGGCCCGGGAACCAGCGGCAGTGCCAGAAGTGCGAGCGCGGCGGTGGCTTTGACATGCAGAACACGGGGATGGATGCCGTCATTTCGTTGCTGAGGGTGGAGTGCACGCACGAAGGCTGTGGGCTCTACGTCACTTACCACAAGCTCGCCAATCACCAGAGCATGTGTCCGCTCGCGCCCTGCAAATGCACTGTGCCCGTCTGCGGCTACGAAGGCCCGCCGCTGGCGCTCTACCACCACATCAGCAACGCGCATCCCATGCCCGTGCATAGGATCTAGTATGGCAAGGTGCTCCAGCTGCAATTGCCACTATCGGAGCCACGGCTCTTGCTGTTCGCGGAGGAGGACCGCCGCATGTTTTTCTTGGTCGGCAGCATGCTCGACATCGGCGCGCTTATCGCCGTGTCGGTCGTCTGCATCAGAGCAGGGGCGTCCCCACTGCCGCACTACTGGGCCAAGCTATGGGCGAACGGCCCGCTGGGGGAGCCCAAAGGCACGACCGACGCCGTCGAGGTGGAAATGGAGGTGACAAGCAGCAAGGATCCCGGCGACGTCGACGTGCAGGAGCTGACCTTCTTGACAGTTCCGCCCAAGCTGCTGGCCGGGGCTAAGTTTGTGTCCCTCCATATTCAGATTGACAAGCTCACGTCCTAAATGTTTGGACAATGCCTTCTGTTTATCTTAGCAATATGCTAATATAGGGATTACCTTGGTCTACTTTAGCTTAAGAAATGGTGGGTTTTGGTGGCGATGTAGCAATTACTTCGACATCAGATCAGTAATTTCCAACAGTCGAACGGATATTTTGTGTCGATTGGATATAAAGTTCCTTTGGGTAAGAAGTACTACTCCCTCCGTCCAAAAATACTTGTCATCAAAATGGATGAAAAGGGATGAATCTAGAACTAAAATACATCTAGATACATCCCTTTTTATTCTTTTTGATGACAAGTATTTTCGGACGGAGGGAGTACTTGTCATCAAAATGGATAAAAGGAGATGTATGTAGACGTATTTTAGTTCTAGATACGTCCCTTTTTATCCATTTTGATGACAAGCACTCCCTCCGTTCCACAATACATGCCTTCCATTTGTCAAAATATAGATGTATCTAGACATGTTTTAGTATATAGGTACATCCATGATAGAGCCAATCGGATGGTTGTGAACACTACAATTCGTAGCTACAGATGCGTGTGTGACTCCCAGATGCAGAGGCCGGGGGTCATCATCCTCCTTTTCGAGAAAAAACAGACGTGTGTGTGAGAGGACGAGTGCGTGCGTGCACCTCTTCTCTTCTTGTATAACGTACTACTAAACTCAGAGTACAAGTTTTTGTGGGTGGCATGATGGTGTGTGCGAGAAGTCCCGAGAGATAGGTTTAATGCGTCTGAAAAAAGGACTAGCCTAGAGCTCGGCATGCGGGTATTTATAAATTTTGAGCTTGCGTCTCGTCACATTCCAAATTACTCCACGCTATATTGCAGACCTGTTCACACCGATCACAACCTAAACGGTTTCCCACTTAGGAGCGTATTAGTACCACGCTATATTGAATTCCAAACCTGTTCACACCGATCACAACCTAAACGGTTTCCCACTTAGGAGCGTATGAGTACCCGGTTATAAATACTAGTATGCCAAGATGACTGCACATTCCTCCTCAACTCCTCATCCACAAAAACAAACAAGTCATTCAACATCCTTCCCTTGCGTCTGCCATGGCCAGCGTGAGTTCTGGGTCGAGAGATTGCCACCAGGGAGAGGCGAGCATGGAAGCGGAAGCACGAGAGATGTCCCGCATCGCTGCGAGAGCAGCCGACATGTCCCGCCGCACGAAAGTAGCAGCACAGAGGTCCAGCCGCGCCGCTAAAGCAGCAACACAGAGGTCCAGCCGCGCCGCTGAAGCAGCACGGAGGTCCCGCCGCACCGTCGATGCAACAGACTGGTCCGGCCGCGCCGCGGAAGCAGCAGAGATGTCCCGCCGCGCCGCGGCAGCCTAGGAAAATTTCTCGCGGGTAGGCGACGACTGTTACAGGCGCATGCATGCGATCGTCCATAGCCAGATGGATCAGATCTCCTGCTTGGCGAGGTTGCAGGACGACGTGAAAGCCTCGTTTGAACAGGCTAACAGCATCATCCGGCAACTAAGGGAGGGAAATGAGAGGCTCCGGGCCGAGCTGACGTGCTGAGGGAGAAGATCCTCCGAAGTGCAGACCAGCAGGAGGAGACCAGTGCCTTGTTGAAGAGGACCAGCGTCATCGTCAAGAAACTTATGGACGTGAATGACATGCTCCGCAATGAGCGCCAAAGGCTGGTGGAGGAATCCGTGGATGTTCTCAAGTAGCGTCTTGAGGACACTAAAGAGCTCATCGCCGCTCGCCGCGGAGACTAGTTCCCGCGGCCTGCAGCAACGCATCAAGAAGGTAGAGATCAGCGAGCCAGATCCTTGTCTTCCTTCTTCTTTTGCCCTTGTGTATTTCGGGCGTAGCCGCATGTGGATTTTTAATTATCTTTCTAATTATGTAAGACAATTAATCGTCCTTATCTTTCTGTGGAAGATCAATGTTGCGAGGCTGGAATGAAGAAAACTCTTGCTGTGGCGACCTGGCATTGCTATTCTTCTAGTTGCTGCTGGGCTTCCTTCAGTTTCCTGGTTTCTTTTGATGTAATAATCGGTTTAGGATGTGGATTGTGTTGTCGGTTGTGAAATGTTGGGTTCTAGTGCGGATGTTTGGCCTTTGTTGGCCTATTGGGATGTTGCGATTTCAATCTGGTACTCCCTCCGTCTCATAATGTAAGACATTTTTTGACACTATACTAGTGTCAAAAAGCGTCTTATATTATGGGACGGAGGGAGTAGCTTTTAGTCCTTCATGTTAGGCTGGAGATGTGCTGAACTTCTTGTGAATTGTGGTGGTTTTCAGTAATGAAAATCAGAAGGGGCAAGCCCTTCTTTGATAAAAAAAATCATCCTTATATATTCATCAGTCTTGCTATAAGTCGCAGTAGATGCTATATAGGTCCGTCAGATCTTACATCAAGATCCGTGCTTTTAGATTTTCTTTTTTCTCTCTTAAATCTCAGTCGAGTGAGACATAGCCACACCATTAAACAGAGGCTCGGGCGCCATTAATGGAGACCTTGGGAGAGAGGTGGACGGCAGATGGAGGTCAAAGGGCTCTCCTCCCGATAAGCACGCGCAGGGGTCTGATCGCACGCCTCTCGTACTCAAATAGCTACCCTGCACGGCGCCTCCTAGCTAATAAAAAATGGGGACGCGTGGCGGCACGTAAATGGTACTAGTAAGTAGAACGCCCACGGTTTCAATAATACTTGTGTTTCCGATTGTAACGTGACAACACTTGTTCCAAAATGACTTTGTTGATTGTTAATGTGTGCGCCTTCACAAATCAGACTGCAAATTTACCACAGGTGCCATGTCATGGCACCAAGCCAAGTTCCATTATTTTCATTCGTGTTTTGGATTTACAAGAATTAAAAAACTAAGTTTCTCAATGTTTCCAACCCAGCCACGACGCCCAGAATTTTGAATTTCATTCCCATTTCTTGCATGGAACCTAGAAATTTACCCGAGGACACACATGTGATTTTTCAACCAACTTTGGTGCACTGGAACATGTGCTTGTATTTCAAATTTGAATTATGCACACAAAGGAGACACGTTCCCTCCCAGAACCACAAGCCTTCTTGAGAGAAGCTCCGATTTGCAAGAAGCTTATACCAAAATTTGTTCCTATTTGGCCAATTTTTTTTACCACAGCATGGTACTACCGTGACATGACACCATGCCAAGTTTCATGATTTTAAAACCAAGTTTCTCAATGTTCTCGACTAAGCCACGATGCCCAGATGTTTGAATCTTATTCTCATTTTTTGCATGGGAGTAGAAATTCACCCGAGGACACAAATGTGATTTTTCAACCAACTTTGGTGCACGGGAGCACATGCTTGTAGTTCAAATTTGAATTATGCACATTAAATGACCAAAAACTCAATTAATGTGTAAATAAGGCCAAACGAAGCCGGAATAATTCCAAAATTTAACAGGGCACTCATGTAGTTCTATGTTGCCTTTGTAAATAAACTCAAGGGGGACAACGTATATCGTTTCGCACTCAAAGGTGACACGTTCCCTCTCAGAACCACGAGCCTTCTTGAGTGAAGCTTCGGTTTGCAAGAAGCTTATACCAAAATCTGTTCCTATTCGGCCATTTTTTTACCACAACATGGTAGTACCATGACATGACATCCATGCCAAGTTTCATGATTTTCAGACGTGTTTTGGATTTACAAGAATTTTAAAACCAAGTTTCTCAATGTTCTCGGCCGAGCCACGATGCCCAGATGTTTTAATTTTATTCTCATTTCTTGCATGGGACCTAGAAATTCACCCGAGGACACAAATGTGATTTTTCAACCAACTTTGGTGCACGAGAGCATTTGCTTGTAGTTCAAATTTGACTTATGCACATTAAATGACCAAAGGTGACACGTTCCCTCTTAGAACCACGAGCTTCCAAATCGGCCCAATTTTTTACCACAACATGTTAGTGCCATGACATGACACCATGCCAAGTTTCATGATTTCCAGCCAAGTTATGGATTTACATGAATTTAAAATCTAAGTTTCTCGATGTTCTCGGCAGAGTCATGATGCCCAGATGTTTGAATTTCATTCTCATTTCTTCCATGGGACCTAGAAATTCAACCAAGGACACACATGTGATTTTTCAACCCACTTTGGTGCACCGGAGCATGTGCATGCAATTCATACTTAGATCATGCACATTAAAAGCCCAGAAACTCAATTAATGTATAAAAAGGCCAAATGAACCCAAAATAATTCCAAAATTTAACATGGCACTCATATAGTTCTATGTTGCCTCTGTAAATAAAATCAGGGGGGAGGCAGCGTATATCATTTCGCACACAAAGGTGACACGTCCCCTCTCGGAACCATGAGGCTTGTTGAGAGAATCTCCGGTTTTGCTAGAGGCTTGTACCAAAACTTGTCCCAATTCAACCAAAAATTATATGTATGAAAACATGGTTTAGATTATCCCGAACATCTCGCTACCTAGACCAATAATGTACTATGATTTGAATTCAACATAAAATGGATACAAATATGTGAATTGGAGAGCGTATGGTACATGTAGTTCATAGTGAAATATTATTACGGCTATATGCATGTCTTTTTGTTATCAGGATACAATTTAAATTATTGTATAACTTGACAACAATCGTATTCAAATAAGGAAAGTTGATTCAAATTTAGTCCATATGGTAGACGACAATATATATGTTCACATGGTGGAGTAAAATGTTCATATATGATGGAAGATCAAAATGTACGACTACATCAATTATAAACCGCAAGGTCACCTAATGATATATTCGAATTCAACATAACGTGGATTCAAAAATTGAAATTCGAGATCATGGCATCTGTAATCATATAAAAAGGGACATTACTGTTTCTTTGGTGGGAATTGATTTGTTTTTTCTTGTTGAGGAGGGAAGTGCGAATCGATTTGGTACTGTGTAGGGTAATCTTGTTCTCCAGATTTTTTTTACATTTTTCTTGTAGTTTTTTCAATGGCATCTATAGCAATATAGTAAAAGGGGACATGACTCTATTGTGTCTTGTATGATTTTTTTACACGTTAAGTTTGTTCTGCCGAACAAGGAATCCGCACCTTGTTATCCCGAAATTTTCAAGCTTGAGTATCTTTTGTCTCACCTGCTTTGAAACTCCCGCTTCTTCAACCCGCACCGCGCCTTGTTATCCCAAAATTTGGACGCGCGTGAGAACTCCCTCCTCATCCGAAATTGCTCCTGCAGCCCAGACACGTGAAATCCCCCTTCTACCCCTCAGCCGGAAATGAAGTTCCACGTCGCGGTGTCAAAACCTGTGGGGGTATGCTGGTAACTTACCCTACATTTCGAATAAGCGCGTCCCTAAGCTTGGCTCCCCCCTCCCCCATTTGTACACCGAGGCCGCCAAAACCCGCGAAACCCCACGCTCCTCCGTCGGCCTCCCGACTGCCGCCCAGCCGGAGACTCTTCCCCAACTATGTCGTCCACCGCAACAGCTCGTCGTCCCTCCTCCACCACACCGGATGAGGATCCGTTGTCGATCTCGTCGTCCCACCGGATCAACCGCCCCGTCCTCCACCTCCAAGGAGCTACCCCGACGTTCGCCTCGTCTATCGCGCCACCTCAATCCCCACAATGCCATCTTGACCCGCCCTACCGGAACCGCAGCACCCTCACCAATTCCTCCGATGAAGCCGAGGCCAACTCGGCGCCACCAAGGAGGTTTTGCACTCACCGCTGCATTTTATCTTTCATTCGATCTCACGGGGCTGCCGGTGCTCGATACCGAGCAGACATGGCGTCTCCATCAACAACGCCATCGCCAGCCACATCATCCATGGCGTCTCTCCCCCATGTCGTTGCTTCCTCGGTGGCGACTTCCACAATGACACTAGCTGCAGCTGCTCCGGCTCTCGCTCGCGCTGCGGCTCTGTTCTTGCTGTCGACCGCGCTGCTGCACTGCTCCTGCTTTCGTTCGTGCTGCTGCTCTGCTCTTGCTCTCGCTTACGCTGCTGCTGCTGCTGCACGACCTCCGACAACTACATGAGTTGCTGCTTTAGCACTCGCTCGCGGTGCTACTGCACGACTTGCTCTCTGATAGTGCGTTCCCTACTCGAGCGTCTGCTGATTTAGATCACTGCTTCTCTGCTACTAGTGCTCGAACGCCCTAAACATCTATTGCAATGCTCTGTTACTAGTTCAATCAGTTTCGACAGTAAAATTCATTTTCGACTGTGAAGTTCATTTTCTTCAGTTAAGTTCAGAGTGAACAGTACTTACAGCATCTGTCGGAGCGGCCGTGGCATGGCTGATGCGTTTTACATCTAGCACTTTTTGGTGATGTATTTTACATCATCTATTGCAGATGATATTATGGTCCCACTTCAGATTAAAGTTGTCTGTCTTGTCATGCTTTAGCCTCGTTGTCGTACACCTTAGCGGAGCTGCTCCGACGATGGAACCGTCCATCGCAGCGGAGCAGTACCCTCGGCGCCATTTCCAGAGGCCTCGGATCCTCTTCCCCGCCTCCGACAGTCACACCAGCATCATCACCATCCTCCACGTCCAACCCAATGATGCTGGGGTCCACAAGGCTATGCCAAAGAGGTTGTACAGTCGTGGCATCACTTTGTTTCTCCATTCCTCTGTTCTTCCAATTCATGTGAGCCAAACACCCAGGTTGACTGAAATCCTATGTTTCCAAATGCTCTGTTTTGCACGTGCATTCCTATCCTATTCCTGTGTTTTTCCTGTCCCTGCGTTTATAGAATCCTCCAATTCTAAGGAGCCCTTACAGATTTACTTCATTTTCAGATTGGCGTCAAAGAAAACTATGTGTGTTATGTCCTGCTCCTGCCGTGCCGTCATCCACCCCACCTGAGGTGCACCATCGACAGAAGCGTTCACTGTAGTAGAGATCCCCCCTGCAGACTTTCTTTCGCCGCCTCAGATCATCTTCCCCGTTGCCGGCAGCCACGCCAACTACATTACCATCATCGACTGAGCAGATGAACCTGAGGACTACACAGTTCCGGAAGAGAGGTCGCAGTCTTTCGTGTTTGCTTATGTTATACATCGGTTATTATTACCTGCTACTTTATTGTTCAATCTTGAGTTTTGAATTTCCCATGGGTCTCATATCGAGCCAACAACGAATAGTATCTGTCTAGTATCTGGTTCATCTGGGATCTTCTATGTGGTTCATGTTGGGTGGGCAACAAACAATAAATGATCCATTGTCTATCTTTTTAAACTGAAGCTATAACCTACCTGCTATCATTAGTTTTGGATCCATCCACTCGTTTGCTACCATCAGTCTTGATTTTTGCATGCACCCCTTAGGCCTTACAAAATCTAACTATTTTTTTAATATGCATGTCAGATATTGTACACAATCGTACTGAACATGTAGAGAAAAAGAGAAGACGGTTGCGTGCGAATATAATGTCATGCAGATGCTGCTCCATGGTGGGCGAAGTGCCCCCCTCTCCTGCATTTCCAGATTGTATTCCAGAAGAAGATAACTGTTCAGATGGAGATTTAGAAGGAGCCGACCATGCCTGTTTACCACCTGAGGTGTTTGGTCTAACCTGGCATGTTGATGTTGGTCATATAATGCATATGGCGCCTTGCATTGCTTACATTATACATCTTATATGTCATCACCTTAGTTTAGATTTTCTTTGTGTGAATGCCACCTGTTTGGTTTCTATATCATACTCCCACCATTCCTAAATATTTGTCTTTTTAGAGATTTCAACAAGTGACTACATACGGAACAAAATGAGTGAATCTACACTCTAAAATATGTCTATATACATCCGTATGTGGTAGTCCATTTGAAATCTCTAAAAAGATAAATATTTAGGAACGGAGGGAGTATATGGGAATTATGCAATGCCATCTTCTTTAGCCAGGCATCATATACATGAATCATGCAATGCCATCCTGTTTAGCAAGTCATCGTATATGTGAATTGTATCGTGCCATATTTTTTCCATAATGTATTCCATTTGTCAACAATGTTTATACATTCATCTACCCTTCATGTGCATCAGCCATTTGAGTCGGTCATGGGAAAATCTAGAGTGAAAACAAGGTCTTCTGAGCAGTCAATGCTACATGTCGATGCAGATTTCTTGCTGGTTACAGATAGCTCCTCAGAGGAGGATTCAGAGAGAGATGACCAGTCGTATTCCCCCCCCCCCGAGGTGCATGCTCTAACTTGGCTGGGTTATATTGCTCATATCATGCATATGGTGTCTTGCATTGCCATGCCATCTGCTTAGATTAGACATGCTTTGTGTGAATGCCTCCTGTTTGCTTTCTATATCAGATATGTGAATTATGCAATGCCATGTTTTCCAGCCAGTTATCATATATGTAAATTATGCACCGCCATGGAGCCAGGCATCATATATGTGAATTATCTCATGCCATCTTTTTTTTTCATTACGTATTCCATTTATCGACAATCTGTGTATATTGAACTACTCTTCATGTGTATCAGCCATTTGAGCCGGTTATGGAAAAATCTGGAGTGAAAACAAGGTCTTCAGAGCAGGCAATGGTACCTGTTGAAGCATATATCTCGATGGTTACAGGGAGCTCCTCAGAGGAGGATTCAGAGACAGATGACCAGTCCTATATCCCACCTGAGGTGTATGCTCTAAGTTGCAATGTTTATATTTCTCATATGATGCATATGGTGTCTTGCATTGCTTAGTTTAGACATCATATGCACAATATTGAATTCTATCTGCTTAGTTTAGAGATCATACATGCAAGTGCCAGCTGCTTAGTATATGAATCAATTATGTCAATTATATCATTCCATCCTGTATACTTAGACAACATGTATGTGAATTATTTCATCCCAACCTATTTTAGAAAGACATCATATAGTTTTGTCATGTCATCCTGTTTAGGTACTCATCATATGTTGAATTATGCCATTATATCCTGTTAAGTTATCCATCATATATCTAAAACTGTGTCATGCTATCCTGTTTAGTTAGGCATCATATATGTGAAATTGTGTCATGCTGTCCTGTTTGGTTAGACAACATATATGTGAATTACCACATCTGTCTATCATACAATGTCTGTATGTTCAATTTCTTTTCTTGTTTATCAGCCATTTGAATTGGAGGGGGTGATGGCAGTATCTAAGGGAGCAAAAACCTGATCTTCACAAAAGACAGTGCTACCCGTCGATGCAGATAGAACCATGGTTGTACTGGCCCACAAACTAGCCTCACCACACATAATCGAGACTCTTCCAGATTGCACACTTACACCGTTGGGCAGAGAACCAGCTACAACCCATCTAACCGCAACCCCAGCGGATAGTAACCCACTTATAGTTGACAAAGCACCATGTCCACCATAGAGTACCCCCACACGAGCAGTTTATAAAGCTACTGCAGTTCCCAAAGCACGAAGACCACCACAGCTAACCCAAACTCCACGTTTAAAGCAGAAGAGCAACTATTCTCAGGTCAGATTCCGTATCTATGGTCCATACTCCTTTGCTGTTGCATCACTGTATTTACTCATACCAACTACTTCCGAATTTGAAGGATCCAATTGAAACTCCAATGGCGCAACAGGTATGTTTAAACCTATTTCTTTAACTGGATTGCTGTTCTAACTTCTTGCTCTATGTTGATTTCAGTTTAAGTTGTATAAACAATTATGTTCTCATGTGATGCACATTACAAGTGTTGCCAATGCTGTGTAGTTTCTCACACTTATATTCTGTCTATGCTGTTGTGTCTTAAAAATATATGAGTTGAACCGTGTCTCTATCTTGATTAGGGAACATAAACTAGAATGATATGGACAATACAGTGACCATAGTACATAGATATATGTTTGTTTCATGCTGTTATCCTGTCCACCTTACTACTGAACCGGTTTACCAAAATGAGTTTGATATACTACAAGCTAAACCTGTGATGTGTCTGCTTGTTTCTCTTGTAGTATGCAAATAGAATATTGGAGAAGAGCACCCCACTATGCAATGGTAGATAAAGTAATGCAGATAAGGTTCAAGATAGTGAGACAACCCTGTTGGTCTTCAAGAAAGGTGATAAAAACGATCTTGTAGATAGTGACAAAACCCCACAGTCCTGCGTTGATGTAGTGTTCGAGTTACTGGCCAGTACCGCTGGCACAAGCTCTTCGAACTCGCTGACTGAATCACTTCCGGCTTCTTCAGTCTCAGCTACAAGCTGAAAGGCATCAGTCAGCTATGCTGCGGCAAGAAGCCGAAGGACTGAGGAAGTCCCTGCAGAATTCAGATGCGTACTTTCTTGTGCAACAACAAGCGCTGGAGGATTTAAGCGCCAAACAAGAGAAAGTTAATAAGCTTGCTAAGCATCTTCCCAGAATTATGGGTACCCAGGATATTGTTTCTTGAACTCTTCTGAAGTGGTTTCAGTTCTGGACTTGTTTTGCTGCAGCGTTTATATGCTGCTGTGTTCCCTATATTTGCACTGGTGGTGAACTTTGATGCCCAGTGGATGTAATATGTGTAATAGCCGTGATAGCCTAGCATAAGTTGCTTGCTTATTTATTTCCTTGTTATCTTGTTTATTTGTTTGCTTGTAGTCAGTGCAGTTCTTTTTCCGCGGTTTGCTAGTGGCTGCAATAACCTATTTTTTAAAACTAGGCCACAACAACCATGGGCTAATATTTACTGTAGTGACACTGGGCCTCCTACGGGCTGTAGAAACAGTGGGCCTTCTACGGGCCGTAGAAACAGTAGGCCTTCTACGGGCCGTAGAAACATTGGGCCTTCTACGGGCCGTAGAAACAATGGGCCTTCTACGGGCCATATCATCAATGGGCCTTATACGGGCTGTATGATCGATTGGCCAAACATGGGCCAATAACATGCCGCATTATGGCCGTAAACGGGCTAGAGTTGGAATCGTCCGTTCATGGGCCGACCATAACGGGCCATCGTTAATAGGCTGTATTTGATGACGCTATGAAAACGGCCCAATGTATTAATGGACCACAAACGGGCCGACTATAACCACGGCCTGAATTTGGCCCACAAGCAGAAAATGACAGTAACATGCCGTAAGTAAACGAATGCTGGAAATGAGCCCAAGAATAAATGGGCTCTTAGAAGGCCGAAAGATAACATGGGCTGGAAACGGCCCAACTGAATAACGGGCCCTTAATGGGTGTAAAGTGATACACTGTTCATTACGGGCCAGTTTCACCACGGGCCGTTAATGGGTCTAAAGTGATACACTATTCATTGCGGGCCAGTTTCACCACGGGCCGTTAGTAGGCCAAGAGTTACATAGGGCCTCATATGGGCCGAAAGACGTCATGGGCCATACATGGGCCACAAGTGAAAACCGGCTGGAATCATATTGGATGGCCCAGATGACGCTACTGGGCCTAATTTGGATAGGGCGTAACGGACCTTGGGTTAGCGGGCTGTAAATGGGCTATATGCGAACAGGCCGTTAACAGGCTTTCCATGGGCCGACCCGTCACCTTCTGACCAAGTCAAACGGGCCGGCCTTTTCACAAGAATGGGCCTCTGTTGGGCCGTGCCACGTGTCGACGTATCATAGGCGCCTTCTGTCCAATGAGTGGATGACATCTGTCCCAACAACGAGCCGACACGTGTCTCCTCCAGCCAATGATGATTTTACACATGGAAAATCCCCATTGGTTGGGGCTATTAACGGGTTATCGGATCCAAAACCCGACCCGATAGCTTAACGATGTTCCGTTACGGTGGATGCCACGTGTTGGTCACCCTTGACGAAAGCACTTCTGTGAGCGCGATTTATCGTCATGGAAGTGGACACTTCCGTGATGATAATTTTGGTAATGTCATGGAACACTTCTAAGACAGCACAGGTATGACTATCTTGATTCTGTCATAAAATCGTCATGGATGTACATGCATGACAAAAAACACGACCTACTGTGACAAACATGTATCATCACGAAAGTGTATTTTTTTGTAGTGAGGCTCCTCAACAAGTCCCACGAACCTACACAAACAAATAAAGAACTCGCAACCAACGCGACAAAGGAGTTGTCAATCCCTTCACTGCCACTTGCGAAAGTGAGATCTGATAGAGATAGTATGATAAGATAAATTTTTTTTTTGGTATTTTATAATATAAATGCAGAAAATAAAGATGCAAATAAAAGTAGATTGGAAGCAAATATGTTAAGAGATAGACCCGGGGGCCATAGGTTTCACTAGAGGCTTCTCTCAAGAGCATAAGTATTATGGTGGGTGAACAAATTACTATAGAGCAATTGATAGAAAAGCGAATAATTATGACATTATCTAGGCATGATCATGTATATAGGCATCACGTCCATAAAAAGTAGACCGATTCCTGCCTGCATCTACTACTATTACTCCACACATCGACCGCTATCCAGCATGCATCTAGAGTATTAAGTTCATAAAGAATGGAGTAACGCATTAAGCAAGATGACATGATGTAGAGGGATAAACTCAAGCAATATGATATAAACCCCATCTTTTTATCCTCGATGGCAACAATACAATACGTGCCTTGCAACCCTTCCTGTCACTGGGTAAGGACACCGCAAGATTGAACCCAAAGCTAAGCACTTCTCCCATGGCAAGAAAGATCAATCTAGTAGGCCAAACCAAACTGATAATTCGAAGAGACTTGCAAAGATAACTCAATCATGCATAAAAGAATTCAGAGAAGATTCAAATATTATTCATAGATAAACTTGATCATAAACCCACAATTCATCGGATCTCGACAAACACACCACAAAAAGAGATTACATCGAATAGATCTCCACAAGAGAGGGGGAGAACATTGTATTGAGATCCAAAAAGAGAGAAGAAGCCATATAGCTAATAACTATGAACCCATAGGTCTGTGGTAAACTACTCACAACTCATCAGCTAGGCAAGGATGTTGATGTAGAAGCCCTCTGTGGTCGATTCCCCCTCCGGCAGAGTGCCGGCGAAGGCTCCAAGATGAGATCTCGCGGATACAGAAGGTTACAGTGGTGGAAATTGTGTTTCGTCCTGCCCCTGGATGTTTTCGGGGTATGTAGGTATATATAGGAGGAAGAAGTACGTC